>NC_062968.1:56757423-57057423 GCF_023119035.1 Salvia hispanica | reverse complement strand
TATGGAATTGAATACGAAGGAATTGAATGAAACTAGAATTTCATATAATTGAATTATAATTCAAATTCAAATCATTTATATGGTGTGTGCTTGTGTGTGCAAGTGTAATGTGTGCACCCGCCGTGTGTGCAAGTGTGTGTGTGCGCAAGGTAATGTGTTTACTGTGCGTGTGCAAGTTCGTGTATTGTGTGTGCAAGTGTGTGTGCGTGCGCAAGGTAATGTGTTTACTCTGCGTGTGCAAGTTTGTGTATTGTGTGTGCAAGTGTGTGTGTGTGTGCAAGGTAATGTGGTTACTGTGTGTGTGCAAGTTTGGGTATTGTGTATGCAAGTGCGAGTATGTGTGTGAGTTTGTGTAGTGTGTCAGTTGTGCATGTGTAGTGTCTTTGTGCAAGTGTATGCGAAGTTACTTAATTTATTCTATTTATTTGGAATTTCATTTATCCATTTTTGATATGGAATTCAAATTGTGATTTAATTCCAAATCCAATTTTTTTTTATAGTAATAAAATTTTATATTTGAAATTGAAGATTCCAATTTTAATTATGCAGGCTCAATTTCATTATACTGAACAAAGTCTAATAAATCTAGGTGCACTAGATTATGATATAAATACAACAAGACGAAATTAAATACTAGTAATAACTTCATGCGACAATATTGGGCCTGCACATATAACAACGTTTGGAGAGTTTAACTGGGACTCTCATACCTAAGTGGGCCATTGTGAATTTAGGCAAGATCCTCTCTTTTCATTGCAAACAATAATTGAAAAATTAACTAGGCAAACAATCATTAACATTTTAAATAACTTAATATGAACATGACAAAAAAGGCTAGTTAGTGAGCGGCTCTTCCGCTGTAAACATAGTACTTAGCCGAGTAAACATAACCAACAAGGGAGAGTGCACTAATCCCGGCCAGCAGCCAATAGAAGTAGTCGAGATGCGCCCGGTTCAAGTTGTCGGAAAACCACCCGGCCCCACCGCCTCCACTCGTCACTTTTTGGATCACGGATACCAACAAGCTACTAGCAAGGCTACCCACCCCGAGTATGCTCAAGTACAGGGCAAGCCCTGTGCTCTTGAGCTCACTCGGGACTTGGTCATAGAAAAATTCCTGTAGGCCAACCATGCCAAAAACGTCTGAGATCCCGGAGAGCGTGTACTGTGGGGCCAACCACCACACGCTCATCGGGATCACGGCGTCGGGCTGGTCCACCAGGCCGTGCTCGCGGGCAGTCCTGAGGCGCCTGGCCTCAACGACGGCCGCGATCACTATGGACAGGAGGGACAGGACCAGCCCGACCCCGATCCTCTGGAACACTGTTATGCCCGAGCTCTTCTTGGTTATGGACCTGGCAATGGGGACGAACACGCGGTCGTAGATCGTGACAAAGACCATGATTGATAGAGAGATGCAGATCTGAAACGAGGCCGCAGGGATTTCGAAAGTCGGGCCAATGCGACGGTCCATCGTGACGGCTTGCTTCGTGAACAGAGTGGAAGGTTGTGCGTACACGACGGAGTAGCCCAGGCTTGTGCACCAAATCGGGACAAGCCTTAGCATTGCTTTTGCTTCCCTGGCACCTTCCACATTGTCAGACTCAGCCGAGGGCGTGTCTGACAGTGGAAGCAGTGCCTTGTCCAAAGACCTGACACATGTCATATCAGTGTCAGGATCAACATACATCAACACCAGTGTCATGTAATTTTCAAAAAATGAAAATTGTCTGTTTGTAAAGGACTCACTCAAGGACAGAAGTTTCGCGTTTTTTCATACGAACGCGAAACATTCTGACAAACGGATGCCTCCCCTTCTTCCTTTTCCTCTCAGTACTGAACCGGTAAACCAGTGACCCGATGCAAAAGAGAATCAAGGAGACGAGCATAACGATGGAAGGGATTCCGAATCCGACCACCCAACTTTGATTCTCTTCTACGTAATTAACCACAGCGAGGGCGAGGACGATGCCTAGACACGAGAACCAGAACCACCAGTTGAAGAAGGAGCTTTTCGCCGCGTTTTCGTTATCATCCGCAACGTCGAACTGGTCCGCACCAAATGCTTGCAGGGAGGGCTTGAGCCCACCTTGAGCAAATGCAACCAAATACAAAGAAAAGAAGAAGAAAATTGTCTGAATCTGAGATGGATAACATAATGTGTTGCTGCTGTTTCCATCAATTTTGAAGCTTGTGGAGCCCATTGAATTGAGTAAAGAAGATAGAGTCAAGAAGCCAAGTCCCTATTCAAGAATTAGTAGTATAATTTTATAATTTGTTTAGAAAATCAAATTATAGTAATTTCAATCTAAATTAAAAAAGCTCAATTATCCAAAGTACTTTTATCAGTTACTTACTACACATTACTTTTTTTTAATTATTATAAGTTATCTAAGACTAGATACCTCCGTCCGTGAAAATTTGTCTTATTTTAATTCGTCGAATCGCGAAAGTGTAAAGAATTACTGACCAATACATATAGGAGAGATGAGAAGACAATGGTTCGGAAGCGGCCCAAAAGCGTGTCGGCAATAAGGGCACCGAGGATAGGCGAGAGCGCCGCCGTTCCGTACCACGCATTCAAGTTTGCGGCGGCGGCGGCCGTGGATTGGCCTAGTTCGCCGGTTAAGTAATTCACCAAATTCGAGCTGATTCCATAGAAACAAAACCTCTCCGCCATTTCAAAACCTTATAACACAAAAAAAAAAAAAAAAACTAAATTTCAACAAATATATATAAAAAAATGCAATTATTGAAAAAAAAAAGTAAAGAAAAAGTGGGAAAATTGAATGTACCGGCGATGAAAAAAGCTGATTTCCAGAAACCGGATTTGGAGCGGATGGAAGGGCGGCCGTTGAAGTCGACGTAGCCAGGAACGACGTCGTTTGGCTCGGCCGCGGCGGTTGCTTCTCCGGCGTCGGTGATAGCCATGCGAAAAGATTTTGTTAGAGGGCCTAATTTTATTTGGTTACCACAAAATATTAGTGGGGGGCTACTATATCAATATTTGTAGTGGGGATCCCATATTTTTATCTTTCATTCTTATTTTTTTCATTTTGGTACGTGTATCAAAATTAGTTCGAGAATTTAGCAATAATTTACAAGAATTTTGGAAATAAACTAATTATCTAAGATTATAATTAATATTACTATTATTATGTTTATTTTAGAATATATAGACATAAGCTTAACATGATCGTAAATACTACTATAATTTGAATTGTTCCTATTTTTAGTGAACCATGTGGAAAAAATGTCCTAACAAATTAATACTATTATGACAATAATGAGTGCCTAGAAATTTTGCGTATTATTTGACGAGGCGTAATAAGTGCCTATGATAAATTTCATTTATACTATTCATTTAAAAATCGCAAAAGTGGGAGAAGTTGAATTTATACAATATCTCACTTTATTGTAAAAAGAAATATCATGATATGTTTGTCGATTGGTTCCATGAACCATCCCATCATTACTGGAGGTATGGTAGCCGTTCAACTAGTTTTAGCCATGGAAATGTTTTTAGGGAAAATAAATATCTTTAATAATTTATATCAATATTAATATAATTGTAGAATTACAATTATATATACTCTCAAATATTAAGTGGCTTATTACATACATATGTGTAATATTTTTTTTTATACTCTCTATACTTGATAAACACAACCTTAAATAATCTTAGACAAGTTCTCCTATAGTAGGCAAAATTTTGGTTATATGTCAAATCAAAGGTAATTTTGTAGGGATTATGACGATATCTCAATTGCATATGTTCTGACGATGATCGAGTGATGAAATTCTTAATTTTATTTCAATATTCGTATATGTTGAGAATCATATTTTATATCAACAAATGCATAAAAAAATTTCAATACAATGCATGTACAATATCAATAAAGTTGTGTTTAAGTTTTCGTGTATGTATTTCAAATATCTATATTCATTGTCTTGATATTTGTAATACAATATGGTGATATCAGAAAAACCACGAAAATTATCTTAGTTTGACAAATTGATGATTTTATGATATTTTATCTATTACTTATTAAAATTTATAAACTTTAATCTCATTTATTTATTTTAAGATTTAATAATGTAGGATTAGTCTTAATTTTGGATTGAAGTATTATAAGCATTTTAACATGTCTCTAGAAAAATGATACTCCCTCCGTACCCATGATTTGTCACTATTTGACCCGGCACGGATTTTAAGAAATGTAATAGAAAGTGGGTTGAAAAAGTTAGTGGCATGTGGATCCTACTTTTATATATTAGTTTTATAATAAAATGTGAGTGAGAATGAGTTAGTGAAATATGGGGTCCACTATAAAAAATGGTAAAAGTGAAAGGTGATAAATTTTTAGGGATGAACGAAAAAGGAAATAAGTGATAAATTTTCAGGGAAAGAGGGAGTAGTTGATATTTAAAATAACCTATCCTTTTACTACTCCTACTATTTATAGAGTGTAAAAGTGAAAGGTGATAAATTTTTAGCGACGAATGAAAAAAGAAATAAATGACAAATTTTTAGGAATGGGAGGTAGTTGATATTTAAAATAACTTATCCTTTTACTACTCCTACTATTTATAGGGTAATGGTCCTGCCTTGGCAACGAAATGACACCATGTTTATTTATAAGGGAACGAAATGACACCATATTTATTTATAAGGGACCACTCTTCTTCTTAAAAAAAATACATTATATATGGACCACTCATTATTCCCTCCATGCTCACATTTTTCCATAATTTTATGTTGTAGTATACCGGGCGGTGATAACATGCAAATTTATATATTATATTTGTACAATATTTAGAGTTTTCATTTGATCACATTTCGTAGTATACTAGTACCGGAGTACATTATATTTTTATTTTAGAAGGATGGACTAAACATGAAACTTGATGTTTAGTCCATCCTAAAAGAAATTGATTGCGTTTGCTTAATAAGAAAAGAAATACTACTACATAATTATCGCTTGATCCACAAATTTTAATCAAGTATAGTAATAACTTTAAATTTACTTATCAACTGCCAAAGTTTAGATCTTTGTTCTGAACGTCGATGATGTGTTAATCATTTCTTACCCATTGTATGCAATAAAAGAATTTACTGAAGTGGCTGACTTTATAATAAATAGAAAATGACATACGAAAGTAAGTGCTTCCAGACGTACAACAGTAATGACGAGCTATTATGATGCAACTTAAAATTCAAAGAAAATGTTATTGAACAAACGAACAAGTAGTACATAAATATATTTCAACATTTTTTGTATGTAGACGTGGTTAGATATTGTATAATTGTATTGATTCCATTCGTTCAAATTTTGATAAACAATAAATTAAGGCACCGAAATATGCAGCATCGAATTAAGAGGTTAAAACTTAAAAGTGTATGCATGCATAAATGAATTAAAGAGCAAAAAAATATCTTTTGTATTGTAGTACATCCAAAATTTTATGAGTTGTGTCATTTTATTACAATATACGTATATAAAATACTTTTAAATACGAACAGGTAAGACTGTTCCTAAGAATTCAAGTTGAAAAGCACGAGAATCTTAAATACAACAAGATTTAGAAATACTTCAGATTTAATAAAGAGAAATCTATTGGCATGCTAAAATTTCTAATTTCCAAATAAGATTTACTAGTAGTATCTAGTAGTACTACTAGGGATGTCAATCGGGCTGACCCATCGGGTTTCGGGCCAACCTTACTCGGGTTGTGGGCTTGCGGGATTGTAATTTCTTTCGGGTTATAAAAGTTCGGCCGTAACCCAAAAGGCTCGGGTTTCGGGATAGCCCGACAGGTTAATCGGGTTGTTACCGATAAGATTAAGGCTCGAACAATCCAATAAATCATGATGAAAATTAGTTATATTTATAAAATATAAAATATTTAATTATGATAAATTTGATATATATGCTTAAACTAAATCATAAAATACTAATATTTGTGATATTTCGTGAAATTTTAATGCATGTTAAAAATTTAAATATTCTTTTGGTGAGATTAATTTATTTAACAATTATTATATTAATAAAAATTCAATATATAATTTATATATTTACCATAAAATTGAAAGTTATCTTTTTTTAGTTATCTATGTCATAAAATTAGTCAACGAAGTGTCGAATTAGGAGTAAAAAATTGTAAAATATAAATTTTACCGGGTTATCGGATCAGCCCATCGGGTTTTCGGGTCTGACCCTAACGGGTTGCGGGTTAATCGGGTGCGGTCTTATCGGGTTTTATTTTTATCGGGCTTGAAATTTCCGACCCTAACCCTATAAATTTAGCAGGCTATTCGGGCCAGCCCACGGGTTGCGGGTTACATTGACATCCCTCAGTACTACTTACTATTACTATTTGACAGCGTAATTAACAACAATTAATTATATTTACAAATACTATTTTTATTTGTATTCATAATAATTTTTATTGAAAGATCATTTTACTAAAAAATAAGAAATATAGATGGATCCAATCGAACTGCCATTTTTCTTAGTAACTTTATTGATCACAACACTATCGTTTACGCAAGTTTTACTAGAATTGCTAGTAATATCTTTCTGAAAATAATGTTAGTTCACTTGATGATAACTATCTCTTCTTTATCCAATGTTTCTTTTATTATTCAATAAAGGTCGGTTTTCAATTTATAGCAACTTTCACTATTGTAATTTATATTGTATATTGCAACTCGTGATGGAAACATTGAAAAATTATAAATTGGAAAAGTATTAGAATCAAACTAGTGATTATGTTTCATGTGTTATTTCTACCCACTTTTATAGAAAATCATAATGAAAACATTGAAAGTTAGAAAATGGGAAGTGATTGGAATCAAACTAGCGAATGTGTTTCATGTGTTATTGTGATATGTGGATGCATATTGTAACAAAGTAGAAAAGAGAAAGTTTTGGAGGTTACAACCGGAGCAGTTTGAGCTCGATTCTATTGAGCCATAGGTGAGTTCTCACATCCCAAATATATAAGGGATTAATTCAGTTAGAGATAGATTGATCAAGATTGAGAGAGTCATTTTCTGTGTGAGGAAATCAAAAGTTGTAGAGTGAGCTCTCGAGTTTGAGCGTTTTGATTTCTTGAGTGATTCTCAGCGTGATTCTTGAGCGATTGTAATCAGATACTCCGATTGTGATTGTGCGTTGAATAAATTGGTTGAAAGCTTCTCCGTGGACGTAGGTCTTACGACCGAACCACGTAATTGTGTGTGTTCTTCCATTTTGATTGATTCTCTGTTGTTGGTTGTTGTTTTGGGCCGGATTCCTCCGCCGATTCTAACAAATTGGCGCCGTCTGTGGGTATTGAGGGTTTGATTGTTGATCGGCGAGATGGCTTCGGCAAAGATCGATGTGGAGAAATTCACGGGGAAAAACGAATTTGGTTTGTGGAGGCTCAAGATCAAAGCGGTGTTGATGCAACATGGTCTGTGGGAGATCTTGACTGAGAAGGATCAGGAGCCGACCGGAGATGAGGCGGTGGTTGATCCGAAGAAGAAGGAGCTCCAAAATAAGGCCTATAGTACCTTGATTCTTAGCCTCGGTGATTGAATATTAAGGGAAGTTTCTAAAGAGGAGACCGCTGTTGGAATTTGGGTGAAGCTTGAATCAATTTACATGACCAAGTCACTTGCCAATCGTCTACATCTCAAGTAAGCAGAGATTGTTCACATTCAAGATTTCAGAGTCAAGAAGTGTGATGGAGCAGTTAGATGAGTTTGGAAAATGTAATGATGTTTGATTGATTAAATTTAAATGTTAACTATATGTCCTGGATATAATTAAAGCAACTATACACTAGAACAAATCAATTTAAATTAGAGTGGTGGTAGATAGGAGTATCATTTTAAAGTGAACCTAGTACTTTTAAGAGGAGTGGTTAATTTTAGACAATCCACGACCATATTTTTTTCGTTTTTAGACTTTTGTTATGTCCACAAAATATAGTCTTGATACTAAACACTACACATTATACTGTGAAATTTGTAAAATAATAGAATTTACCTAGTTAAAAAGGGGGATTTAGTATAAAATTAAATATAGACTAATTTTGATTGTTAGACTTAGACAATAAAATGAAAAATTGAAATATACATATTTTTTTTGGAGGCAACGAATGTTAACGGCAGGGATTCTATCAGGTCTTTTCTAACACATCACGTTACTTAATTAACAGAAATCTAATTTCTTGAATTTCATGCATACATGTGGGAAAGTTGATGAGAAAGAGTGAAATCTTGCCCCATATGATAACTTCATGCGACAATATTGGGCCTGCATATATGTAACAATGTTTGGAGAGTTTAACTGGGCCTCTCATACCTAAGTGGGCCATTTTAAATTTAAGCAAGATCCTTTTTTCATTGCAAACAATAATTGAAAAAATAAATTAGGCAAACATTCATTAACATTTTAAATAACTTAATATAAACATGACAAAAAGGCTGGTTAGTGAGCGGCTCTTCCACTATAAACATAGTACTTAGCCGAGTAAACATAACCAACAAGGGAGAGTGCACTAATCCCGGCCAGCAGCCAATAGAAGTAGTCGAGATGCGCCCGGTTCAAGTTGTCGGAAAACCATCCGGCCCCACCGCCTCCGCTTGTCACTTTTTGGATCACGGATACCAACAAGCTACTAGCAAGGCTGCCCACCCCGAGTATGCTCAGGTACAGGGCGAGCCCTGTGCTCTTGAGCTCACTCGGGACTTGGTCATAGAAAAATTCCTGCAGGCCAACCATGCCAAAAACGTCTGAGATCCCGGAGAGCGTGTACTGTGGGGCCAACCACCACACGCTCATCGGGATCACGGCGTCGGGCTGGTCAACCAGGCCGTGCTCGCGGGCAGCCTTGAGGCGCCTGGCCTCAACGACGGCCGCGATCACTATGGACAGGAGGGACAGGACCAGCCCGACCCCGATCCTCTGGAACACTGTTATGCCCGAGCTCTTCTTGGTTATGGACCTGGCAATGGGGACGAACACGCAGTCGTAGATCGTGATAAAGACCACGACTGATAGAGAGATGCAGATCTGAAACGAGGCCGCAGGGATTTCGAAAGTCGGGCCGATGCGACGGTCCATCGTGACGGCTTGCTTCGTGAACAGAGTGGAAGGTTGTGCGTACACGACGGAGTAGCCCAGGCTTGTGCACCAAATCGGGACAAGCCTTAGCATTGCTTTTGCTTCCCTGGCACCTTCCACATTGTCAGACTCAGCCGAGGGCGTGTCTGACAGTGGAAGCAGTGCCTTGTCCAAAGACCTGACACATGTCATATCAGTGTCAGGATCAACACACATCAACACCAGTGTCATGTAATTTCCACAAATGAAAATTTTCTATCTATAAAGGACTCACTCAAGACCAGAAGTTTCGCGTTTTTTCATAATAACACGAAACATTCTGACAAACGGATGCCTTCCCTTGTTCCTCTTGCTCTCAGTACTGAACCGGTAAACCAGTGACCCGATGCAGAAGAGAATCAAGGAGACGAGCATAACGATGGAAGGGATTCCGAATCCGACCACCCAACTTAGATTCTCTTCTACGTAATTAACCACAGCGAGGGCGAGGACGATGCCTAGACACGAGGACCAGAGCCACCAGTTGAAGAAGGAGCTTTTCGCTGCGTTTTCGTTATCATCCGCAACGTCGAACTGGTCCGCACCAAATGCTTGCAGGGAGGGCTTGAGCCCACCTTGAGCAAATGCAACCAAATACAAAGAAAAGAAGAAGAAAATTGTCTGAATCTGAGATGGATAACATAATGTGTTGCTGCTGTTTCCATCACTTTTGCAGCTTGTGGAGCCCATTGAATTGAGTAAAGAAGATAGAGTCAAGAAGCCAAGTCCCTATTCAAACCCCATCATGAATATTTAGAGTCAAGAAGTAGTATAATTTTAAATTTGTTTAGAAAATCAAATTATAGTATTTTCAATCTAAATTAAAGAAGCTCAATTATCCAAAGTACTTTTATCAGTTATAAGATTACAACACATTATTTTTTTTTATAAGTCATCTAAGAAAAGCTTAGCCAAACACTACAAAAATCATACTCCTCGTTTGTGAATAACTTTCTTATCCTTCCTCTGTCCTATTAAAAATGAAACATTTCCTAAAATGAATATCTATTTCTCCACTTTTTCATCTAACCTACTTTACTCTCTCTTTATTAACTAAAAAAAAACACTAAATAAAAATCCGTGTCAATTTCCAAATATTGCATATTTAATGGGACAGAGGTAGTACTATTACTTTTTTCGTCGAATCGCGAAAGTGTAAAGAATTACTGACCAATATATACAAGAGAGACGAGAAGACAATGGTTCGGAAGCGGCCCAAAAGCGTGTCTGCGATAAGCGCACCGAGGATAGGCGAGAGGGCCGCCGTGCCGTACCACGCATTCAAGTTTGCGGCGGCGGCGGCCGTGGATTGGCCTAGTTCGCCGGTTAAGTAATTCACCAAATTCGAGCTGATTCCATAGTAACAAAACCTCTCCGCCATTTCAAAACCTTCAAAAAAACCAAAAAAAAAAAAACTAAATTTCAACAAATATATATACACATATATATAGAATGCAATTATTGAAAAAAAGTAAAGAAAGAAAAAGTGGGAATATAATTAAAGTATAAGAAGTACCGGCGTTGAAAAAAGCTGATTTCCAGAAACCGGATTTGGAGCGGATGGAAGGGCGGCCCTTGAAGTCGACGTAGCCGGGAACGACGTCGTTTGGCTCGGCCGCGGCGGTTGCTTCTCCGGCGACGGTGATAGCCATGCTTTAGCGGGCCTAGTTTTATTTGGTTACCACAAAAATACTAGTGGGAGGCTACTATATCAAATATTTGTAGTGGGGACGGATATTTTTATGGTTCGATTCTTATTTTTCCATTTTGGTACGTCTATCAAAATTAGTTCAGGTAAGCAACTTCGAGAATTTAGCAATAATTTAGAAGAATTTCAGAAATAAACTCTATGTACAATTATAAATAATCTATTAGGGTAGTGATAAAAGGGTAGTGATAAAATGTAAAGTTATACTCTCTCTGTCCTATTAGAAATGAAACGCTTGCTTTTTCACACATGTTTTGAAAAAATAATACTCTCTCCGTCCCAGATTAAGAGTCACTTTTTGTCATAAAAGTCTGTCCCAGTTTAAGAGTCACTTTTAGAATTTTTCATATTTGGTCATACAATTTTACCTCATTCTTCATCAAAATTACATCAAAATGTCATTATCTAAATTAAAATAAACCAAAACAAAAATCAAAAGTCAAAAGGGACTCACCTTCAACCAACTCTACCATCTCACTTCATTTATTACACACTCTACCATCTCAATTCATTTATTACACACTCTACCATCTCACTTCATTTTAATCTATTATTATGATTATTTAGAATATATCGAAATACAATTCTCATTGAAAGCCTCTAGTAATAACCGTTACTCCTTTTTTGTGAAGGTTAACATGATCGAAAATACTACTACTATAATTTGAATTGTCGATTATTAGTGAACAATATGGAAAAAAATGTCCTAACAAATTAATACTACTATGACAATGAGTGCATAGTAATTTTGGGTATTATTTGACGAGGCGTAATTAGTGCCTACGATAAATTTCATTTACACTAGTCATTTAAATCACAAAATGGGAGAAGTTGAATTTGCACAATATCTCACTTTATTGTTGATAGAGAAATAACGAGACAATTTGCACAAGCGTCTCTCAACTCACAAGTGCAAATTAATCTCTGTGTGACTCAAATTAATTTATTGATTGAATGAAATATATGCGATCAACTTAATTTGTCATCCCCATAATATTATCAAGAATAAAAAGAAAGATTCTTTCTTGTCAAAAGAAATACTATCATGATATGACCCACCATTAATGGAGGTATGGAAGCCGTTCAACTAATTTTAGCCATTTGTTTATAGGGAAAATAAATATCTTTAATAATTTATTAATTTGTATCAATATCAATACAATTATAGTATATTCGCAAATATTAGGTTGCTTATTACTTCATTGGTCCCCATAATTTGTCGCCATTTGACAAGTGGGTTGAAATATGTGGATTGAAATGTAATAGAAAGTGGGTTGAAAAAGTTAGTGATATGTGAGTCCTACTTTTATATATTAGTTTTATACTAAAATGTGAGTGAAAATGAGTTACTGAAATATAGGGTCTACCACCAAATATAATAAAAGTGAAAAGTGACAAATTTTTTGGGACGGACAGAAAAAGGAAATAGGGACAAATTTTCAGGGACAGAGAGAGTAAACTTGTGGAAGTATTTTTCTTTATACTCTCCATACTCGATATTTTAAAGAGACAGCCTTAAATAATCTTAAACAAGTTCTCCTATAGTAGGAAAATATGATTATGATCAATTCGTAAGTAATTAGTAATTTCAAATCCAGATCAGTTTTTAATTATTAGATTAGGAATTTAATGGTTGAAAATTTGAAATAATGTCGGATGGATTAAATTTAAAAATTATTACATAATTTAAAGGTATTAATGTCAATTCTTATAGTATAGGATAGTTATAATTAATCACTTTCTCTCTCCTCAAAATTATCTTGAAATTTTAAATTTATGTAACTCTCTCGGATTTAAATTGTTTTTTCATAAAATATATATTAAATTAAAGATAATTCTATAAAGATCTGACGAGATCTAAATTCCATATGTTTCGACGATGGTCAGATGATGAAACTTTTAATTTTGTTTCAATATTCGTATATGATGATTCTAATATTTTATATCAACAAATGCATCAAAAGGTTTCAATATAATGCATGTACAATATCAATAAAATTGTGTTCAAGTTTTCGCGTACGTATGTTGAAATATTTATGTCATTGTGTTAATATTTGTAATACACTATGGTGTTATCGAAAATCATGAAAATTATCATAATATGATAGATTGACGATTTTACTCTTTTATTGATATTTTATCTACTATTTATTGATATTCATACACTTTAATTTTCATCTATTTATTTTAAGGAGGAATGATATGCTACATACCTTATATGAGCTCCTTATGTGAGCACCACTCCCGTTTGACACACGTATAACATTGTTCGTTTCGATTTGTATATTTAGTTTAATTCTAATACATTAAAAAATATGACTGAATCTTTTAATTTCACAAAATTCGTAAAAATCAAAGCTCGATTTGCTTGTTTTCTAAATTTATGCTAAATATAGAGAAAACGAGCAAATCGAGCTTTGTTTTTTCGAATTTTGTGAAATTAAAAATTTCAATAACATTTTTTAATGTATTAGAATTAAACTAAATATAAAAATTGAAACGAACAATGTTATACGTGTGTTAAACGGAAGTGGTGCTCACATAATGTTCATTATGTAGCATATCATTTCTTTTATTTTTAAGATCTAATAGTATAGGATTGATCAAACATTTTAACATGACTCTAGGAACATAATCGTTGATATTAAAAATAACTTATTCTCTTACTCTATATATTTATAGGGTAATGGTCCCTCCTTTGGCAACGAAATAACACCATCTAATTATTTATAGGGGACCACTCATCTTACAAAATAAAAAAACATTATATATTTATAGGGGACCACTGATATTATTCCCTCGATCTTTGTTCCGAACGTCGATGATGTATTAATCATTTTTTAAAAATAATACTCTCTCCTTCCACAAAATTTGTGTATGACACAAGTTTTAATGTAGAATTGATAAAATAAGATAGAAAGGAAATAAAAAAGTAGAGAAAGAGAAAAAGTAAGAGAGAAGTAGTGTTAGTGAAATGTGAGGTAAGAGAAATGGAGAAAAAAGTAAGAGAGAATATTTCTATAAATAATTGTGATATATTTTTTGTGGACGGCCAAATATGATAATTGTGATCTATTTTTTGTGGACGGAAGGAGCATAGTTATCATCTTTCTAGCCCTACTTTTACTCGTCTTACCCATTGTGTGCAATAAAAAGAATTTATTGAAGTAGGACTTCATAATAAATAGGAAAATGAAATACAAAACTAAATGCTGCCAGACGTAAAACAACAATTATGAGCTATTATGATGCAACCCCAAATTCAAAGAAAATATTAATGGAACAAACGAAGTGTGTATATTTAATAATTAATATCCCTTTTGTTTTTGTTCATTCCCTCTGTGATTTTCTCTCTCTCTCTATATATATATATATATGTATTGTACTATTGTGTGTGTTGATCCTTTTGTTGCATAACGGTTGGGAATTTTATACTTGGCGGGAATTGGTGTGCTAATATTCGGTCGGCACTATTTATTTATATAATTAATTAGTAGTATTACATTTTTGTAGATTATTTAGTTTTATAAGTATTACTACTACTATGTATAATCGGTTGATTTGTTTTTGGTGAAACTAATACATTAGAATTTATCTTGTGTACAAATCGTGAATATTATACTATTAGAAGGTGGGTACTAGTTCATGTATTTTTGTCTTGTTAGTTACTTTTGTATTGAAATATATGTCGAGTTCTAGACAATAATAAACAAACATGTTTTATTTAATGTCACACTAAAAAGCAGCCACCAAATTATTTAATCTAGTAGAATTTATCTCGTGTTATTAGAAAGTGGGAAGTTATAAAATGGGAATCAAACTAGTGGTTGTGTTTAATGTTTTATTCCCTCACACTCTTACCAAAAAATCGTAATCATTAAACATTGAAAAGTTATAAATTGAGAAAGATTTGGAATCAAATTAGCGATTGTGTTTATAGTGCTATTCCCCACACTCTTAAAATTGTAATGAAAACATTGATAAGTTATAAACTAGCAAAGGATTAGAATTAAACCTGTGATTGTGTTTTATGTAGGGGTGCTTAAACGATTTTCCGGTTCTCGGTTAACCAGAATCGGAACTAGAACTGATCGGTTAATTGAGATATTCGGTTCCGGTTCCAACTTTTTAAATAAATCGGTTCTGATTCCGAACTGGAATCAACCGGTTCCTAACCGGGAACCGGATTATAATTCAATTTTTTTATATAATTTAATATACTAATAAATCTAATTTAATTGAATTAATTTTGAATTAAAGTAAAATAATTTGAAACATTGAGTGATTTTAAGATTTAAACAGTGTTAGATTTGCAAGCTTTGTTTTATGAAGTATTTAAAATGTTTAAACTGTAATACTTTGAATCTACAATTATTTTCCTAATCCATTTTTTATGAACTAACTACAATTAGTAGGACATCGTAAGTTTATTTTTAATTTCTAAAAGAACTTATACAAAAACAATATCATTTCATATGATAGAAATTTAACTTTATAACAAATTTATGTAACAATTCATTTAACATACGATTTAACCTATTTGTAAATAATTTATTAACTGTTCCATTATAAACCAAAAAGTCACAACAAGATCATTTAGTATTGGAATATCCAATGAATATTTGTTTAGCCAAAAAAGGGAAAATGAAATTCAATTTTAAAACTCATTTTTTAAAAAAATTGCTAAAGTTTAGAACTCCTATTTTTGTATTAAAAAATTGCTAACATAAACAAGTCCGACATACTACACTTGGCATAACTCTTATTCATATATGGATATTATTATATTGTTGGTTTCTATTTTTTGTGTATTTATTTGAATTTTTAGGTATTATTTGTTATATTTCTAGACGTTGGATTATTATTTTTTTAGTATTGAACTATTTAAAATTATAAATAAAATTTGGATTAAAATTACACATCGGTTCCGGTTCGGAACTGAAATCGACCGATAAGCATACAATCGCTGCTTCATAAAGAGCCGATACGCAAGCGATTTTGTCATGTACAGCTCTTCGCATTTCTCAAAGATCCCCAACGCCGTGGTCTCCTTCGACACCTCTCAGAGAACCTTGTCACCGAGACTCAACACCACAACACTGTGTGCTTTAGCAAGAACATCCGCTCGCTTAGCCTTGGCTTTCTCGTCGAGCACCACCGTCGGATCATCCTTATTCAACGCCTCTGCTAACCCTTGTTGAATCAGCATCACTCGGACCTTCATCCTCCATAGACTGAAATCATTCTTGCCGGTGAATTTTTCGGCCTCAAATCTTGAAGCCATCGCTCTCGATCTTGAGCTCAATCGATCTCAATAATAGGCCGCCACCTCCGCCGTTCCCGCATACGGCGCCACTTGTTAGATTTGTTGATCGGAGATGACAAAGAAATGGAAGGGAAGAAGAATGAGATCGCGAGAGGTTTCTGGGAGGAATTTTTGTGTATTGATTCAAATTGGGAAATTACAATTGAATTGCTCAAAATCCCTAACCCCCTTTCTTACGCTCTTACGCTGAAACTAACTAAACAACAAAACAAAATAATCCTATGGCTAGGATCTGATCTCAAGTCAGCTATGCCATCAGACGGCTCACAATCATCAACTGCTTATTTGCAACTAAGCAATTAATCTCTACAAGAGGCATGTACGTTCTATAAATCATTTCTATCAATGAGAATATCCTTCTATTCAACAATATTCACCACAATATAATTACTCTTACAAATTAACATGCGCAAAAGGAGACACCTACATAAATCAAGACATTAAATTACATTCCGTGTGATTCCATTTAATTTCTCTATTACATTTTCGGACATACATAAAACAACACTTGACTTACCTGTAAATTAATACAACAAGAAGCCCCAGATTATATTTTTCTACGTCCGTCCCTGACTAAAAAAGGCCCACTACCTACGAGTCTACGTAATGGCTCGTGTCCTATAAACATAAGATCGCGTGGAGCAAACAAACGCGACGAATCCAGCCAGGCTGAGCCCTGCCAGCAGCCAGTAGAAGTAATCGAGGTGGGCCCGGTTAAGGTTGTCGGAAAACCACCCCTCTCGGTCGTTTCCGGCAGTGACACTCTGTATCGTAGACACGAGGAAGCTACTTACAAGGTTGCCCGTGCCAAGTATGCTAATGTAGATAGCAAGACCAACACTTCGAAGATCTAAAGGAACTTGATCGTAGAAAAACTCTTGAAGACCAACCATTGCAAAGGCATCCGCCAACCCTGATAACACATACTGCGGCGCCAGCCACCACACGCTCATCGGGACCACGGCCTCTGGCTTGTCAACAAGGCCGTGGTCTCGGGCAATTTCAAGGCGCCTCCTCTCAACAGCGGCTGCGAAGACTATGGAGACGAGAGAGAGGACGAGCCCTGTCCCGACCCTCTGGAGGGTCGAGATGCCCGAGGGGCATTTGGTTATGGATTTGGCGATGGGGACGAGGACGCGGTCGTAGATTGGGAGGGAGATGATGATGGAGCTGCCGATGAAGCAGTGTTGGAGAGAGGCGGCCGGGATTTGGAAGGCGGAGGTGATGTGGCGGTCGAGGGTGGCGGCTTGCTTGGTGAAGAGAGTTGATGGCTGCGCGTAGATGATCGTGTAGCCGAGGCACGAGCACCATATCGGAGCAAGTTTGAGGATCGATTTTGCATCTTCGACGTCTCCAGTGGTTAAACCATCGGGTTCGAGCAATGCTTTGTCAAGAAACCTGTTACAAATTTATGTCATCTCATTCCAGTAACGAGCGACACCAGTTTTAATGCAAAATGAGATTATTTTTGTGTATAAACATCTTGACAATTAACTACACCCATTTTATTACAAAATGTGACTAGTTCGGTAGACAGACCAGAATGAAAAAATAAGACTATTTTTTATTGACCGATACAATAGTATCTAAAAGTATCAAATATGCATGTCAACGATTTTGTTGAACAAAACAGGATCAACAATTTATACATACCCGATGTGAGCACCGTAGTCTGATATATTATTGGTCTCCTCCTTAGTTACACGGGCAATGCGGCGATTCTTAGCTGCTCGTGCAAAAACACGATAGATACGCACGAACGGGTTACTACCTCCTTCCCCAGTCTTGCGAAACCGATAGGTTCTAATCCCGGACAAGAACACAACCAGAGAGAAACACATGGTGACAGCAGGGATTCCAAATCCAAGCTCCCAACTCAGATTATCTTGAATATAGGCCAAAACCAAGAGAGGCGCCAGAATCCCTGCAGTGCTGAAACAGTTCCACCAATTGAAAAATGAGCCCTTTGCTCTGTTCTCATTCTCGTCTTCCTCGTCGAACTGATCAACCGCGAAAGCTTGCACGCAGGGCAGGTAACCTGCCTGCGCGAAAGCCACTGAGAAGAACGAGACGAAGAAGAAGACAAGCTCGAGCTGGTTCGAAGAGCACGCGCGGCTGGTTGGTGAAGATTGCTTGCATTCGGATGAGTTGAGTGAAGCTGATAGTGTCAAGCAACCAAGCGCCTGAATTCACAGTATATCCCAATAAAATTAAATTTTCTAACAATATTTTAGCTCTATTGCTACCAAATTACTCTAATAACTTAATTCTCAAGCAAAATTGAAGCAATTTTTGAGAATGCTGAAGAAAATGACAAGGCAGCCAAAAATCATAAGCTTCAATGTAAATAATTACGGAAATTCAATTTAAAATTGTGGATCTAACCGCTATATAGAGCACACAAGCGGCGGAAATCATCCGAAACCGGCCGGAAAACGCATCCGCCACATAAGCGCCGAGAATCGGCAAAATCGCCGACGTTCCGTACCATGCGTTGAGAATCGCGGCCGCGGTGGCGGTCGGAAGCCCCAAATTTCCGGTCAGATAGCTCACCAGATTCAAACTTATTCCGTAGTAAGCAAACCTCTCCGAAACTCCAACAACTTACAAATTTGGGGGAAATTGAATCACTAAACTTGAACCGAAGCTGAATCGAAGCTTGAATTGATTCATACAGTGATTAATTGAATACATAATCGATGCGATTGCGTGTAAATGTGCGAAATTAACTCCGATCGTTGAATATTTCGCCGTTACCTATGAGGAAAGAGGCGGATCTCCAGCAACCAGATTTGGATCGGACTGAACGCCGGCCGTTGGAGTCGATGGAGCGCGGCACGACGTCGTCGAGCAGCGGTGCTTCCGCCTCACAATTTTCATCTCCGTCAGCTGCGCTGATCGTCATTTGCTCTGTGATTTTCTCTCTCTATATATGTAGTGTGTGTGACTGTGTGTTGATCCTCATTTGTTGCAGAAACGGTTGGGAACTTTTATACTTGGCGGGAATTGGTGTGCTAATATTCGGTCGGCGCTATATATTTATATAATTAATTATTAGTATTTTTTTAGTAGATTATTTAGTTTTATACTACTAGTACTGGTTTGCATAGGGATGTATTCCTATCAAAACAGTCAGATTAAAACTTAAAACACTTGCGGTTCATTGGATCTTGTGATCTAACGATCAGATTAATGCCACGTGTGATCTTATAATGTAGATTTTTAGCCTAATAATATAGCTCGGATATTAATGTAGTATTTTTATGAAATAATGTACATTTCCATTCTAATAATGCACCTCGGCTAATAATGTAGATTTTTAGTACAATAATGTACCTTATCACAACCCTCCAATCTAAGGATCCAAGGGATATGATTTGTGCTGTGTTTTACGAGATGTTGTTAGGACCCTAACACACCCCACGTAATCGGTTAATTTGTTTTTGGTGAAACTAATACGTTAGAATTATCTCGTGTACAAATCGTGAATATTATACTAATCATGTATTTTTGTCATGTTAGTTACTTTTGCATTGAAATTTGTCGAGTTTAGACAATAATAAACAAACATGTTTTATTTAATGTCACGCTCAAAAGTAGCCACCAAATCTAATCTAGTAGTACTGGTATATTAGTATTAGAATTTATCTATTGTTATTAGAAAGTGGGAACCAATTCGTGTATTTTTTTTTTTGTCATACTTTTCTTAAAGTATGTCGAGTTCTATACAATAACAAACTTTATTATTTGTTGATTAAGATCACGCCCAAAAGTAGCCACCTAATCTAGTGCTAGTATTTTAGATCACCTGTTCACAATTTCGAAAAGGGCATTCATACGTATTTTAATCAAATTCTAGTAATTTTTCATAATTTTAAAATTAATTGTAAAAATTATGAATTTTAACAATTTTCTCAACTTTCAACAAACTCTGAAATATAATTTAAATGAAATTGTACCTGATGTAATATCTTAAAACTTGAAAATATATTTCAAAGTGTATGATTTAAATTTTTACCATTGAGGTTTAAAAATAGTCATGCGAACTAGATTCTGATCAAAATTCTTTTTTTTTTTAACAAAATAAAGCTTAATATTCTCTCTATTACTTTATTGTCTTTTTCTATCACAAAGTTTAGTCTTTAACTAACAATGTTTTAAATCTATGCACAAACAAAACGTTTCATGGCTGGACGAAGGGAGTATATATTTGTCGTAAAGTATTAAATAAGGAACAATTAATAAGTAACCTTTGTCGATTCAAGACACAAAAAGAAAGTGAATTGATAACGAGAAGTTGTTGCGAAGGCTTGTTGGTATTAACTTTAGAGCATCCACAATGGTAAATAAGCCTGCTATAGGCTAGCCTATTTCTCCTCCTGCCACATCATCCAGCATTAAAATTCCTCCTGCCACATCATCAGGACAAGCCACAGGCTAGCCACATCATCAGCAATATTAAAAAAAATAACTAAATTTACGGAATTAAACACAAAATACAGAATTAAATATACGACACATATACGGGAAAATTGGTTAATTTTATTCAAATAAAAAAAAGTACATTAACTAAAAATAAAAAAAATTACATAATAAAAAAAAATTCGGGCTTCCACACACGAGCCCCCGCCCCACTCTAATCCTCGTCGCCGTTGCCGCCGTCCTCGCCGCCACCGGCTACACCCCCGGCATCTGAGCCCGCGTCTGATCCCCCCAACTGTGCCGCGAAGGTATCCAAATCGATTTGCATACTCTCGAGCATTGAGTGAAGAAACCTCTTCTCCACGGGGTCAGTTGCCTCCCTCCACTCAGCCAAGATCTTGTGCATCTGTTTACGCGTTGATTGACGCGCGTAGAAGGCGAGCTCGGCTAGCGACTTGCCAACAGGGGGGGATACCGACTGGACCTCCTGTGACCCCTAGGCGACTCCCCTCGCTGCCCGTTGCGCCCTCTCCTGACCAATCGGGCGAGTGCGGCGAGCGAAGGATGGAGGGGACGGCTCCTCCTGAACATCCTCGGGGAGGTCGTGGGAACCGCCGCTGCTGCCGCTGTAATCACCGACATAGTTCAGTCGCTGCTTCTTCGGCCAGCCAGCATCGACACCCGCCCGGAACTTCTCGGAATCCATCAGCACCAGATAGCAGTTCCAGTAGGTGAATTCCTTATACAGCCCCGACACGGGGAAGGCTTTATCCGCTATCCTCCTGCAGTCCTCATCAGTCTGACCACTGGTCTTCATGCGGAGGGTTTTGGTGTACTAGCCCGCAAATCGAGATACCGCAACCCTGATTCGCTCCCACCCTTTCCGACACTCATCTACGGTGTATGCCTTCCCATGTGGGCAATTCCTATTGTAGGCTGCTGCAATTTTAGCCCACATGTTGACGATCCTCTGATTGTTCGAAACGAGGGGATCATCACAAACAGACACTCAAGCCTTGGACAGCGCGACGTTCTCATCATCCGTCCACTTCCTTCGTACACTGTCGTCATCAGCCGGCTACGGCGACTCGCCGACCACCCTCTTGCCCTTCTTCTTCTTCTTTGGTTCACCCCGACCCCGTCCTACTCCCCCAAGGACTGTCGTGTCAGCCTCCTCGAGATCCATCCCCAGCTCCTCTAAGGAGAAAGTCTCTACCCCAGTGTACTGCGTCTCTGATGGGGTCGATGTGTGCGAAGAAGTAGTCAAAAAATCAAGACTGGGGCGATAGACATTGTCCTCCCCCCGGCACCCCTGCATCACGGGCTGCACCCCCGCCTGCCAACCCGGCATCATCTGCGGCATCATATGCATCCCGGACCCCCAATCGGGCATCATCTGCATACCGGGTTGCATCCCCAGTACTCCCTGCCCGCCGCCCTACGGCATCATCTGCTGCCAAGGGTACATGCTGTAGTACCCGCCTATTGGCCCCCATCCAGCTCCCACGGGTACTGTGGGAGTTTGAGTCCCGCTCGTCGCTGGAGTAGACTCGTTGTTGCAATCCATTTCGCGTTGTTGCTCTTGTACAGAAATTAAGAGAGAGAGAAAATTCGTTAAAACAAGTGGTGCGTATGAAAATGACGTGAAAATCGCATATATATAGTGTTTCAAAAATTTAATTAAAAAAAAATCGCTCACCGATCGCTAGCCTACAATGGCGGCGAGCGCATCGGCCAGCGCTCGCCGAATTTCTCGCCGATTGCAATAGTTCGGCGAGCGGACCGGCTAGCGCCGGGAATCGGCTAGCCGGTCGCTCGCTGTGAGTGGTCTTACCAATAAACATCTAAATATCTAATCGAAGAATTTTGAATCAGCATATGTATTTGAACTACCCTTAATTAAGGCTTTAAATAGATTTGAAACACTCAATATTTATGTCACTAGATCTTAACTTAAATTACACTATATTTTCATCATTACTCAATAATAACGTATAGTACTAGCAGTTACATAACGTACTATTTACGACGAAAATTTACAATACATCGCATCAATATCTTCCCCGATTTAAATCAGTCACACCAATTTTCCAAAAATATTCACATGAGTATATTTTATAGAAAACCACCATTTTTTTATCCAGCAGATTTTATCTCTCTCTTAGTCGACACGTCAGCTCGCCTGCAAGCAACCAAAATAACCCCCAAAAAAAACGAAGCAAAAAAAAAAAAAAAATCAGAGAGAGAAAATCCCACGATGTGGGACTGGCTGCATTCGTGGTGCTGTTCCCTCCCAACCACACGCCAAAAACCGCCCAATCAGAGCCCTCTCCTCACCGCCGCCGCCGCATCGCGCCCTAGCTGCATCTCCTTCTCCGCGATGCTGATTTCGTGGCTCAATCGCCGCCGCCGGAGGTACCTCCTGCTGATCCTCTGCAGCCCCCTCCTCGTGCCCCTCCTCTGCGCGACGTGCCCGATCATCTGCGCCGCGGAGCTCTGCTTCCTGATCTCGCGGCGGCGGAGGCGGAAGGCGGCGGCGGAGGCGGGGAGGGGAAGATCCGGCGATGGCGGCGGAGACGAGGTAGGGCTGCTGCAGAGGTATTTGGAGGATCAGCTGATGCTGGTGTGGGGAAATGATGATTTGGGGGAAGGAGGAGGGGTCGATGTCGAATGTTTTGAAAGAGCGGGGGCTGTTTTGCAATAGAGTTGTTTCTTTTTGCTCTTTTTGTATATGTGATAGTCAACGCAACAGTAGTGAAAACGAAGTTTCTTAATTTGACAATGTTTATTCCATTTCCGCTTTTGAATCAATTTTTTTTTTCGCTTTAATAGTAAAATACAGTTTATATTTTAAATTTGGAATATTGACATCTAACATTACGAAACTTTCAAAAAGTTGAGATTTTCCCACGAACTTTAAAATTGGCAAATAATATCACGAACTTTATCCTGTGTTTGTTTTTTTCCACGAATGAAAAAATTCATGTTATTTTAATAGATTGAAGAACAATTTTGGAGGGTGTGCTTCAAGAAAAACTATCTTCAAAGATTGAAAAACTTGAAGATCTCAAAATTGTTGTCGAGAAATTACGAAAAAAAATCCGTATCATAATATTATTTG
This sequence comes from Salvia hispanica, assembly GCF_023119035.1. Classification (NCBI taxonomy): domain Eukaryota; kingdom Viridiplantae; phylum Streptophyta; class Magnoliopsida; order Lamiales; family Lamiaceae; genus Salvia; species Salvia hispanica. The sequence goes on along the minus strand of NC_062968.1, from coordinate 57,033,691 downwards.
TGGGATTTTTTTCATTCATGGGAAAAAATAAACCCAGGTAAAGTTCGTGATATTATTTGCCAATTTTAAAGTTTGTGGGAAAATCCCAACTTTTTGAAAAGTTTCGTGATATTAGATGCCAATATCCCTTTAAATTTCAGTTTCTTGTTGTCATAATTTCATCAAGTGAGCGTGTGCACAAACGCGGATACGGAATTATATCAAACACACGTATGACATACGTAAGAGATGATTTGAACTCCTAACTTATTAGCTGGTTCATAATTTTGAATCTAATGCATTAGAATATCTTAGTCATCTTTTTATACTGAGGTGAATCTTACTTTGCGTCATGAATGAGACGACATATGCCATCAATTGCTAAAACTATTAGTAATGGAGACGAGAGCAAGTTGGAACTTGGAAATTTTATCGTTAACTGAATCTTTTATGTCAACTAACTAACTGGCCACAAATTTTTTAATATGCCACTTAATAAGAAAAGTAGTCTATTTGATTTTAAAAACGATTGAATTTTAGACCTTAAAATGTCAATAGATGGAATATTAGTAAAAAACATAAAATTTGACTTGTTTATAAGTACAAGATTATAAATAAAGTAATTCGATTAAAACTAAAATAACTAATTCAAGCCAATTAATCACACTCAATAGCAAATCCAACCATGTACTATATTACTAGCACATTATAGAGAAAAATGAATAGATACAATTAATAATTTTTTTCCTTTATCCAAATAATAAAAGTAATTTTTTGTCTGATTTGCCCACTATATATTAAATTTAATATCAATATAGTAAAATTGTGTGTTTTATTAATATTTTTGAATTAATTATGACAGATAAAATGTTTGCATCAAACACCACACACAGTCACACAGTCGCGCTCAGTGTGAACCAAAAACCCAATATTTGCCCAATTTTCCTTCTCAATCCCCAAAATTTCTGAAATTACTATCAAATTGAGTAGAAATTATCAAGCTGGTAGGCTGGATCGAACGAAGAGCTGAGGTTTTTGACTCAAATCGAATTGTCTGATACGTTTTTCTCTTGAGATCTGAAATTCCGTGAATTAGAATCAAGTTGGATTGAGAAAAATTCATCCATTTCGTTTCCAATTACATTTTTTAGGTTTTCTGGATTTGGATAAGGAGGCGATGAGCTCCGCCATCAGATTCTTCTTCGTCTTCGTATTGTCGTTCGCGTTCTTCGTCGCCTCATCTCTGGGCAAGGTGATTCAATTGCTAACGAAACATTTCAACTTGATTTATGATTTGATTCATCATTGTTTTGTACATTGTTCAATTTGATTGCTATATACCACATATGTTGTTTCACTTATTTTTGATGTTGTGCAATGAGTGTTGATGATGATTTGCATTTTAGTCCTTTATGTGTGGATGGAAAAAGTCTTTAGATTTCTACTAGTGTGCATTTCCAAGATCTACTAGTGCAAATAGCATCTCTTGTATTTAGAGTTCTGATTTTTGGTGATGTCTTTATGTAATCTGCAGTATCAGGATGGTGAAGCTGTCACCTTATGGGTGAACAAGGTTGGGCCTTATAACAATCCTCAAGAAACCTACAACTATTACAGCCTCCCCTTTTGCCGCCCGAAGGGCAATCCGGGTCATAAATGGGGAGGGCTCGGCGAGGTCCTCGGAGGGAATGAGCTTATTGATAGTCAAATTGAAATAAAATTTAAGAGTAATATACTGTTAGTCTGCTATGGTGTTTCATTTCACTTTTTAATTTGTTTAGAATGTACTCTTTAGCTGATACATGCCCTGTTTATCTGTTCACAGGAGATGTGGCGAAAACTTCAATTTGTGAAATTGAACTGGAAGGAGCGAAGGTTAAACAGTTTAAGGATGCGATTGATAATTCTTACTGGTTTGAGTTTTTTATGGGTATGCCTGTCATGATAATTGCATCTAATACTGAAGAATTGTCTATTGCGCTTTCTTAAGTTCTGGTGCCTTTCTAACTTGAGTTTCTGTGTGCACTGACGGCTCATTTGATCAGATGATTTGCCATTATGGGGTACGCTCTTTGTATTTATATGAATTTTATATGCAAGGGACTATGCACAATTGTGAATGATTGGCCTATTCTTTCATGAAGGTTTTGTTGGTGAGACGCTCCCTGACAGAACCCATGATAATAGACACGTGCTTTTAACACACAAGAATCTTGTCATCCACTACAATGAGAACCAGGTAAACTTCAAATTTCATGTGTTTGAACCATGTAGCTGTAGCACAATTGAATACTGTAATCTTTACTCTTTCAACTGATTACTTTTTGTTGCAGATCATTCATATAAATCTTACCCAAGAAAACGCCAAGCCACTTGAAGAGGGTCGAGTACTGGAATTGACCTACTCTGTTAAATGGATTCCAACTAATATTTCGTTTGCACGCCGTTTTGATGTCTATTTGGACTATCCTTTCTTTGAGCACCAGGTGATTGCTTAAATCCGCAGGTTTTCCTGGGATGTTTCCTTTTGTACTTATTTGTTATTATCAGGATGTCAATGTCATTGGGCAATTCCACATTTTACTCCATATAAGAATCATCTCAAAAGATTGTGATAATAAGGGTTAAATCACAGTGAAGTTAATGTGAACTAGCGGTTCTCTGACTTTCTGAATAAAAACATTATTTCAGTCATCGCCTAATAGAAGAGTTCTGATTTGCAGATTCACTGGTTCTCTGTCTTCAATTCTTTTATGATGGTAATTTTCCTTACTGGGTTGGTCTCAATGATATTAATGCGCACTCTGCGGAACGACTATGCTAAATATGCCCGGGAAGATGATGATCTGGAGACACTGGTAATATTTTCTATTTGTCACGTCTTTCCATAGAAGTTCTGCACTAACAGCGTTTTGTAATAGAGTACAGTTCATGCAAGGCATGATTTGTTAGGAACCTGTAGGTGGTTATTTTTAATTGACAAACACAAGTCAAGTCATATACATTTTGATTTATAGGAACGGGATGCAAATGAAGAATCTGGTTGGAAACTTGTCCATGGCGATGTGTTTCGGCCTACCCAAAGTCTGGCTGTGCTTTCAGCTGTTGTCGGCACCGGTGCTCAGCTAGCAACACTTGTACTTCTTGTCATCATATTAGCAATTGTTGGAATGCTGTACATAGGGTATGTGAGTATCACATATAACTTGCTTCATTTTAGTGTGTTATAGCTTATAACGAAGCCAGCTGATTGTCTTAACCTGTTGAACCAAAATTATGCAAGGAAGGATCCTAATGATGAAATTTGCTTGCCTGTGACATTTTTTAGGAGGCTAAGCCTTGGAAATAGGGTCTTAGAAAAGCATTATTTATGTTTCGGAACTTCTGCGTAAATAGGATTCGGAATGAATAACATGGTTTTACATTTCATTACTTATGCACATATACAGTATCTTAACGTATTTGAAGTTCATCTTCTCTTTTAGATGGATTCTATTGCACGACTTCAAATTAGGTGCTAATTCTGTTAGTTTGTCCATTTTCTGTTCCTTAATGCCCTTTAGGAGCTCCTGGCCTGGTGCCCCAAAACATGTTCTCTCTTTGTAAGTACTTACCTGCTACGTTTTTGTGTGTCTTAGGAGAGGAGCAATTGTGACTACATTCATTGTATGTTACGCGTTTACGTCATTTATTGCTGGTTATGTGAGTGGTGGCATGTATTCCCGCCATGGTGGTATGTCATCGTTTCAACTTCTCCCTACCAAAAATAATCATTATCAAAGCTTGTTTGCCAATAACTTTACGTGACTAGCATATTTCTATGTTTGGTTATGTTAGGTAAAAGTTGGATAAAGTCAATGATCCTCACGGCATCGCTTTTCCCCTTCTTGTGTTTCGGCATTGGTCTGATATTGAACACTGTTGCCATATTCTATGGTTCTCTAGCGGCCATTCCCTTTGGTACCATGGTCGTTGTTTTTGTCATGTGGGCATTTATTTCATTTCCTCTAGCACTTCTCGGAACTGTTGTTGGAAGAAACTGGAGTGGGGCTCCAAACAACCCTTGCCGGGTGAAGACAATCCCTCGTCCAATTCCAGAGAAGAAGTGGTATCTCACCCCTTCTATCATCTCTCTCATGGGAGGTCTACTTCCCTTCGGAAGCATTTTCATCGAAATGTATTTTGTCTTTACTTCCTTCTGGAATTACAAGGTAAATCCACATCTTAGTACCTTTTTCCTTTCAGAATTGTGATGATTTTTTCTGTCTAGATTGATGATTATACTCTGCTATTTTAATCTATTTGCTCGGTTTTCTGTATCATCTTGTTTGGCTACATACCATTAGGCGTTTACACAACTCTGTCTATCTACTGCTGTAAACATCCTAATCCAGTTTACCACTGGCAGGTCTACTATGTGTACGGCTTCATGTTGCTCGTCTTTGTGATTCTGATCATTGTCACCGTCTGCGTAACAATTGTCGGGACATATTTCCTGCTGAACGCCGAGAACTATCACTGGCAGTGGACTTCATTCTTGTCAGCGGCATCCACTGCTCTCTACGTCTTCGTCTACTCCATATACTACTACTATGTTAAGACAAAGATGTCCGGTTTTTTCCAAACCAGCTTCTACTTCGGATACACGTTGATGTTCTGCCTCGGTCTAGGAATACTATGCGGTAAGTTCCCCTCTCCCGCACGCACAACAATGATCCTCGTTCGCTAATCAGCTCTCGTATTGCAGGCGCTGTCGGATATCTGGGCTCGAATCTGTTTGTCAGGAGAATCTACCGAAACATCAAGTGTGACTGAACTCCAGTTATATGCTGTCGTTTTACTCAAAAATTCGTTTACACGAAGCCGGAGACTCGTGAAAATTTAACTGTTGTGGAGGGAGGAGGAAGTTGGGAAATGTTATGCTGCAGGGAATGGAATGGGTAGTGGAGACTGAGAGTTCACTACTACAACAAAATGTTTGTAGCTTGTATAATTTTTGGTGGCAATGGCATAGGCCATTTTTACTACTCCCTCATTTCTATTAATATAGATTCTTGTTCAATGTGAACAAATTATGCTTGAGATCAGATGCCAATTCCAGAAAATATGGCACTATGATTCATCCAGTAGGGTTAGTACAAGAACATATATCTACATATATTAAAGCAGAATCCCTGACCATCTATTACACTTCATCTACATAAGTATACTGTGTATTACAATCTCAACACGTGGCGGCGTGCAGGCGCTGTCCGAGGTGGACGAGGTGCCAGGTCAGCGACACGAGGGTTAGAGCATTGAGGAAAGATGAATATGAGTTGAGCCTCTCAAGAGTCTGGCTCAATTGGATGATCTGAGACCTTGCTGCTGCTTCTTCACTAGCTGGAACTCTGCCGGCCGTCTCCGCGGCCGACTCCCCGGCCTTCCTGCTCGTCTCCACCGCTTGTCCGGTACCCTCTTCCTTCTCCTTCTTCATCCTTTCCACCATCACCTGCAATCATACAACCAATATCCAATCACACAAATTGCACAAATGAGTAGACGAACATGTAACCTAACTGAACCGACCGACCTTAGTCGCCTGAGGCTCGAGCCACCTCAAATTCACGAGGATCATCCCAAGCGCGGCCGCGAGGTTCAACCCTTGGAGCACCGGGGCCGGGCCCCTCCGCCCGGCCAAATGCCCCAACAGGGCCATCCCCACACCACACGCCATCCCCCGGAAATAAACCGGATAGAGCTTGCTCTGCACCACCGCAAACTGGCTCCGCGGCAGCGCCCCGGCCAGCACGTAGCTCGACGCAAACGTGATCCACACCCCCATCCCGTACGCCGCCGCGAACCCCATCAGATGCGCCACCCCGGCCGCGAACCCCACCCTCTCCCTCGGCGCCACGTAGTCCAACACATCCCCCGCCACCTCCCACGCATGCCTCAAAATCTCCCTCAGCTCCTTCCTCGCCGCCCCCGCCTTCTCCGCCACCTCACCCTTCACCTTCTCCTTAGACTCTTGCATTGCATCTCCGACTCTCCTCGCCTTCTCCGCCACCTCCTCCTTCACCTCATTCGCGGAATCTTTCACCTTCTCCTTAGATTCTCGAATTTTGCCTCTGGCGGCCTCCTCCACGGAGGAGGCCGTCTCGGCTGCGGATTCCTTCGTCTTCTCGAAGGCCGAAGCGATCTTGTGCTTGCACTTCCCGTAGGCATCGCAGACGAGCTCCCGGGGGCTGAATTTGCGATCTTCTTGGCTTTCAACTAAATTTCCCAATTCATCACGAGCTACCTTCACTCCCTCCTTTACTTCCTCCTTCATATTCTCGTTCAATTTATCGGGAGGCGAGATGAGAACCTTGGTGTTGCCGTCGTCTTTCTCGTACTCGACCACCACAACTCGGTGGCCGTCTCTCACTATCACATTGTCATCGCTCGATTTGGGGTTTTGTGGAGTTGGGGTGAAGAACCCTGCGGTTACTAGTGAGGTTAAAACAAGACCTAATGCGAGAAAATTCATCATTGTTTTTTCGTGATTTTTGATTCTCGGAAACGAAAATTGTTGGAGGATGTATTATTGATTGAATGGGTATAAATTGGGAGGAAAGTTTGGGAGTTGGTTTATGAGGTGGTGGTACACGTGGCGTTGTGCATGTTGTTGGTAGAATCTACGAGTCGGTTTGTGGGTTATCCATTGCTGTCGGCGGCGGGAAAGCAGATGCATTGAGCTACCTTTGCTTTGCACGTGGTTCATTGCTTATTTGAGAATTGAGAAGATAAATCTTCGAATTTAAATAATTTCTCAGATTTTACTATAAGTAATTTAAAAAAATGCAACCTTTTTCAGGTATGGATTATTCCATTCGCCCCCTAATCAATATCACATTTTTTTTATTTATAAAATATGTTATATTTCTTTTTTAAAAAAGATTCTCTCATGCATATAAATATAATTTTTTTTTCATTTAACATAAAATAATAGTAATATCTTCTAAAATTTCAGGTCATTACCCAAATATGCTCTACTATGAACATAGGGATAGGGAGTAGTATTAAATTTCTAGAAAGGGATAGTATTGTTAAATGTATGTCGCCAATATATTTGGAAGAACATGGATCGAAATATTAATTTAGGTGTGGCCCAATTCCTATCTAGACAATACAGCTACCACTATCAAACAGCTCTTGTCCCTTTCGTTAGTTTCTCCCAAAATCAGATCTTTTCAACTGGGCCACCTCAAGAATCAGTCTTTATTAGGTAAGAATGTCATATTTTGCCAAATTTCCCTTAATAGGCAGCATTGAATTGGGAGTGGCTATGATGACAGTAAAATTTTGATATTGGCCGTACTTAAATGTTCATTCGAATTAAATTAATGGTGAACTGTGAAGCTAGTAAGAATTGAGCAGGACGAAATTTGAATCACTCTTCAAATTAAATGGTATTCTTACTAGTATTAGATAAGAATGTCATATAAGTACTTACATGTCCATTTCACATCATGTTGTGTTTAAACTTTGCAGAATTCCAAGGTTTTGAGTCAATTTTCTCGTATGTCGACATCGTTTTTGCTGGGTCCCCCACACCCCTCACTGAGTGGGCCCTATGACTCTGATGCCCACCCCATCCCTTTCATCCCCACTCCTATCGCGACCAGACAAATAAAAGATCTGGTTTTTATTTACTTGCTCCCTTTCTCTGTGTCTCTGATTCTCTCCATATTCCCATCTCTTCAAATCTGCCTCTTTCTTCTTGGTGATACAAAAAGGTTGGTTCTTTACTCTTGGTTGGTAGGAATTTCATCGTATTTGTATTCTCTCTGCCTTGTTAATACTGTATTCCGCCTCTGACTTTTATCTGGGCCTTATGTATGTATTTAACATCACTTCACCTCTCTCACTGAAAAGCTGAGACCTTGCAAACTCTCATTTTGAAAAATGGGATTTTCAATGTTTTGTGAATTTCTGCAGTCAAAATCTTATCTTGTTAATGAAATGATGATTGTTGGATCTTGAGAGTTTTGTTGATGCTTGGAGCTGGCTTTGAATGTTTTGAGGTTTTGGTTGATTTGTTCTTTATTTTCTCCTCTCAGATCTATGCTGTTCACTTTTCAAGAATCTCATCTTGTTTGTTAAGTCTTTTGTGTCCAACTTATGAAGTGGAAAATGAGGAGCTTTGATGCTGGTGTTTTCTTGTGAAATTAAGTTTCTTGAAGGAATTATACAGTTCTTGTTAGAGTTCTTGTTTGAGATAGATTGAAATTGGATTGAAATTGATTGGTTGGTTGTGTTTTTGTATACTACTCCACTACTACTGTGTTGCATTAACTTGAATAATTATCCCCAACTAGTTTTGATTCTATTAGAAAGAAGACTGATGAATGACCTTCAAGTAACAAACTTTCTTGTTTTTATGCTGTTGGAGATGTCTTTTGCTTACATAGAAATTGATGCACTTTTGCAGGAATGGAGCTTTTTGCTTGATTCTTTAGTTGCTGCATAGAGACATATGGCTGGCCTACATGAGGAGAGGATGGGTGCAAATGCGTCTCCGGAAGCCTTGAAGAGGCTGTTTTCACTGCCAAGACTGTCGAGCGAACAAGGGTTTGAATCAGCGGATAGTGAGAGCAGGCACGGGTCGACTCTGGCCTTCGAGAGTAGCTTGAAATGCCACGAGACCGATCTGCAATCATCGTCCGTTGAATTTGGCTCTACACGGGTGAAGAGTGAGATTACCACAGAGACACATTTAACTCCCGGGAATCGGAGTCTTGAAAGGGGGATGGTGAAGAAGAAACAGAGGTGTCGTGTGGTTGGTGGTGAGGACGGGTTGAGCACGAATACGGTGGTGCAAGATTCCCAACACGGGACTGAATCTTCGTGTTCGAACTCTTTACCTGTCGTGGTTCCTGTTTCCTACCAAAGCTATCAGGAGACCTCGAAGGATGCTTACTTGTTTAGGAATTGTGGGAGCTCGATGGATAGTTCGAACTTTGATCGCAGCCCGGAAGAGCAGGTAACTGCCAGTTCTGAATCGGGCGTATCTGCTCGGATAGCGAGTAAGGCTAGAAGAAACTCGAATGCTAGGAATAGTATGAAGATTATGTGGTTGGGAGGGAATCATTCTTCATCGATGATCAAGCGAGAGAGCAGGGATCTCGAGGAAGCAACTCCCGAAGAAGGACAAGTTCTGAAACATAGTGACGACGTGAGGTGCGTCTCGAGAGAAAGAACGATGAGGTGTGAGATGTCAGGGGATGGCAAATCGCTAGAGACGGGCTCTGAGGTGATGAACAAGTGCAAGGACGAGTTTTGGGTGAACGAATCTGCAGATTCGTCGATGGTGAAACGCTGTAAGAAATCCGTGATAGGCGATGATAAGGCTATTGCTGGATTTGATCTCAACAAAGACTTAAACTCGAATGAGCAGGACGACTGTGTTCAGCCGGTTTTGCCTTGTGTCTCGTCTCACAGTGTGATACGCGTAGTAGCAAAAGCCGGAATACCTAGTGGCAGACGGCCTATGTTTCCTTTGGAATTCGAAGGCGGCCTATGCTGGAAGGGTGCTTCCAAAACAAGCGCTTTTCGTTCCACAAAGAATTCAGATGGAAGAAGATGCTCCACGATTCACGGGACAAAAGACCTTGAAGGCTTCAAAGGCATCGACCTCAACGTTGCTGTTGAAGAAGATATTCCTGCCTACGGGACTCCAACCGAGCAAGCCAAGAGCCCTTTGATCGATCTCAATTGCCTCTACGAGTCCGCTGAAGAGCTTTCTCAACCTAAACTGGAAAAATCACCGTTGGTAGACTTGAACTTGGACACGGAGAGGTCCAGCAACGACCACTGGCTCGACCACAAGAATGTTGAGTTCCCAAATTTCAGCAAAAGAGACGTTTATTTATCCGACTTGAGTAGTATACGTCGTATACACAACACTGGCCATTCCCTAAAGGCTTTGCCTCAATATCTCCAGCAAATGGAGCTCGTACCACGACATATCCTACCAACCACGAGCTATTTCCACGAACATGGAATTTTCCCAGGAGCATACAACGCCCCTCATACTGGCCAGTTTGTCCATAAGCAGAGCACCAGTAGCAAGATGGCCGCGTTTGCCCCAAAACTCGAGGCCAAGACCAAAGAGCTCTTGTCAACAAATGGGAGCAAGAGTGAGGGGCTTATGTATTTCCCCTTTCTCTCTAACGAACGTATGATGCATCAAGACGCTTGGTATGCGGCCTCTTTGAAAAGGAAGGAGCCCCCCGAGGGAGGGCTCGACTGCTTCCACCTCGGCTACAAACAGCTAACTTAGTTCCTTCTTACACAGGGATCCAACCATCAAGACTTTGCTCAGCTATGTCTACTAACTTTCATATTCCACAAATATTTTGCCCTTTCACACTGCTTCTCAACTTGTGTATAACTGTAGAAATTAGAATACATTGAGATATCTTCAAGATTCTTGATTTTTGCCTACCAAATTCATAGCTTTGTGACATGCTTTCAAACATGTGCACTTCTCAATGTCTCATGCCTTTAACAATTGCTTCCGTTGTGAGAGTTGCTCCGGCCTGTTTAAGATTGCTTTCTTGGGATAGTTTAGTAGTCGATTTTTCGTAGCGGGCTTGTTGGTTCGTGACTAGAGAACCCGAGACCAGGTCACTATAGCCGGCTCGGATCCTACCCTTGTGAAGCTTCTGATAACTTAGATGAGAAAAGTTGAATATGCACATATTCTTGAATCGAATAGCATAGTATTTTTTGGCCTTTTTATGACATTGGTGAACAATCTTGAGAGATGTGGTAGAAAAATAAGGTGATTAGTAGTGAACTGTAAATTTTCCATTTTTATTTGATTTTCAAGAAAATATATTATGCAGAAAAAAATTGTAGCAATAAACATGTGCAGTTTTTCTGTCTTATTATTTCTATCTGACAACCTGCAAAAACAGATGTCAGAAATCTTCATTGTATTTTGTTTTCTTTCTTTATTTTCTTGTAAAATGAACCCTTACTTGAAAAGGGGAGTCCAAAAGCTGGCATTATCAGCTCCTATCTCAAATCTACTACTATGAAACAACACAAAATACAAAGCATACATTCTTCTCCTTTTAAAATTACTCTATTTTAGATTGCTGCCATACTAACTGTGTCTGAGAGAGATGGGACACTAAAAGAAACTTAAATTATTTTGAGGTGAAAGTATTTTTCACTACCAATTTGACATTTTTAAAATCAAAGTTAACATAATATTGATTTCATATAGTCACACTACACTTGAATATACTCCATAGAGGAAACAACAACATTACTTTCTAAGTAAATACATTATTTTATTTATTCAAGGAATTCTATTTCATCTCGTATTTCAAATACAGACCCCCAACCCTAAACCCTAATTTAAGAATCTTGCCGTTAAAGATTCTCAATCACACAAGAGTGGCAATCTTGATTGGGATACGAGACGAAACGTCATTTTGGGCAGAACAACTCGTCCTAAGATGCGGTGCAAATCAAACCCCCCATTGGCACGATAAAGCTTGCAGCCAGGCGCGGCTAAACAACAGTTGCAAACTGGCGCGAGTTTCTCAACACCAGACGATGGGCAGGTCATGTAACCAACATCGATTATGCAATATAAAGGGCAAGCTTTTACATTTCCACATTCCACATTTGATGCCACTAACACAATAGTATCAATGAAGTGTGTAAGAGCGTGTGACAAATTGGACTAAATAGTGCAATAAAGAAAAATTCTAAATAATCTGGATTGGAGAAATTGCAAACTCAAGAACCGCGGTTCACTAAAACATTTACGGTGAAATTTAGTGAAAAAACGTCAAAAAGAAGAAAAATAGTATACTCGTCTAATAAATAAAACAAGAAAAGAACAAATGCAGAGTGTGTTAGACCGGGCTAGTAATATGTCTGAGCCTTAAAAATGTGGTCTAGCCCAGTTAAGCCCCAAGCCCGAGGGGTAAAGGGTGAACTTGGACAAAGTCTGGTCCGAACCTAAACTCACAAATCAAAAATATTGCTAGGATTATTTTGACACATTTGTATGAAAGACATTGTCATATACTATTTCTTACCGATCAAGAAGAGTGCCCAAAAGCAAACTTTGATGGTAGTTTTAGTAGCCATACTTCCTCAATTAGTCAATTGGCAATTGCTATGCATAAAATTTTGTATTAGTTGCAATTAGTTTGGGTATTTATATCCAAAAAACTAATTAAATTATTGATAGTCTAAAAAGAAAGCTACCATCATACAATAATGATGTTACTACACAATAGTAGTATTAAATTACTCTATGAAATACTACTATAAGCTATATGGTGGAAATAAAATTGTGAGAGAAATTGATTGCCCCAGTTATGAACTGAATAGTTGTGACCTAGTCAAAAATGATTTTTTTTCAAGATTCCAGATTTTATCTATTGAGCTAAATAGTTATTATAAAGTCAAGATTTATATATGGCCTAGTTTATAGCTTTGCAAATGGAGCTTCTATCACTATTTTACTTGACTTAATAATTATAATTCTATGAATGCCAAAAACACGAGGTCGTCGTGTTCTAGTGGTGGGAGTCGATCTTAAGTAACTGATTGTGGGGTGAATTTTAAATTTTTTAGGGATATTTTTATTGATTTTTTTTAAATTTTTTTTTAAAGAAATTATATGTTAAATATCATTAGTATGAATTGCAGTTTTAATACAAACTGTTAGGTAGAGATTTAGAAAAACAGGTTGCTAAAATTACGTGTCTTTATGTTTTATTTTCTTCGTTTTATAATTGTTCTTTCTTGATTAAGGTATTATAAATTCTACTTATTTAGTTTTATAATGTTATTTCTTTTTGGTTTTATAGTTGATATCTTTTAACCAATATAATCTCCTTTTAATTGCATAAAAATAAGCTTTTGAATATTTTTATCATTTACATCATTATATTAACTACTTTATATTTTATTGTGTGAAATACTAGCAATAAAACTGAAAACAAATACCATCAAATATTATGTGCAATGGTAACAATAAAAAAATAAAAGCAAATTCTATCATATAAATTGGTAATTAAAATTTTTAAAAAGACATTCTCCACAATAGCAGCACTTTTATTGATGTGAAAAATTTAAGTTCATAGAAAAATAGATACGTGAATAGCGTATACATGTGTAGGGATTTCAGAATGACTTGAAATTCACACGTACTTGAAATTTGCACGCCACCTAAATCATTTAGTGACAAAATTATGTTGGAGTTGCTGGCACTTTCAGAATAACTTGAAATTTGCACAGTACTTGAAATTTGCACGCCACCTGAATCATTTAGTGACGGAATTATCCATGTCGGTGTTTGTGTGCTTTTGTTTGATCATAGGTTGTTGGGTAGTTTAATTAAAATTATAAATTCTGTACAACTTTGAGGAATATGGTTTTCAGAATTTCGGTGCATTCCATGCAGATATTGAGGAATCCCGCGAGTTCAAAGTGAAAGAATCTCTCTCCATGCTAAAAAACACCCTCGAATGGAGAAAGGATTTCGGCGTGGACGAGCAACTCAAGGAGTATTTGGGTGACAAGCTGCTCAAATGGAGAAAGGATTTTGGCATTGGAACCGAAGGTGATGTACAGAATGTCAAAATCTATGCCAAGTAAAGGGTAAAAAAGTAAGTAAACCTTGTAAAAAAACCCTAAATGTTTTAATCTTCAACATTCCTTATTGCCTTCTCGGGGAAAGATCCTCTGCTGTGCACAGCAGAGGGCTGTGTTTAAAACACAACGTTAAAGTTTTGAGTTTCACCCATATTCCACAAATGGTAAATTCGTGACTGCCAAAATTTAGGATACAAATGATAATTGTAGAAACCTTCCCGAAGTATAAGAAGTATAGAATATATTCCGAAGTATGGGTAAAAAAGATAAGTAAACTACCTCAAAAACCCTAAATGTTTCCAATTTCAATCAATATTATTTATAAACGAAATAAAATAATCTTTTATCTACCCCCAATCGATGTCGCCATCTCAGCAGAACTAAATATAGTAGTATTAGTTAATAGATCTGTAGTTTCGATGCCTTCAGAAATTTACTGTACTAGACTTTGTTTATCATTTTAATATGGAATTTAATATGTATCCACATGCTATATTTATTGTGATTAAAATAAAATTACTTATGGACTAGTGGAGTTGTATCTAAAATTAATTTGTTTTGAATAAGTTAACTAAAGGTAATTTGTTTAGGAGTATTTTATGGTAAAATTGTAAAAGTCTAAGTTGTTGATTTGGCAGAATGAAAATTAGATTTGGCATTCAATCAATATTATTTATAAGTGAAATAAAATAATCTTTTATCTACCCCAATTGATGGAGAAAATATTCAGTGGTCCTTCCACACTAAAGTGTCATAATGAGGTGGTGTACTCAACCATTTAATTTTTAACAAATGGAAAAGTAAATGACTAGACATGCCAACTAATAGAGTTATTTTTAGAAGATATTTATTAAATCACTTTTATAGAATATTGCATAATCTTAAATTCTTAATTCTTAAAATATGAAAATTGTCAATATTTTTTCTTCTTATAGAATATATAAATATAATGACACACTTATGTAGTTATAATTTAATTTTCATTTTTATATTAAGTTACTAAGTAAATATATGACCTATTTAATGCATTAAATCTTACAAAATTTATTAAACCACTTTTACGTAATACTGTATAATTTTAAAATCTAAAAATTGCTAGCAATATTTTTTGCTCCTATGCATAAATATAATTACGTACTTAAATAGTTATAAGTTAGTTTTTAAATTCATATCAAGTTACTAAGTACATATAACTCTTTAAATGCAATACAAAAATAGAAAATTTAAATTATGATCATACTTTTTATTTGTGTGCATTTTCACTTACATATATATTTTTATGTATAAACATATAAGATAAAGAAAATTATAATCATAAAATTTAAATAATATTAACAAAGTATTGCACTCCGTGATTATACTACTTTTTTTTTTGCCAAAAGATAATGAATACATATAAAATATGATTATTATATATATAAGTATGTAGTGTATACATAGGAGGCAAAAAAATATTGATAATTTCAATATTAATAATTATGCATTATTTTATAAAAGTTATTTAATGCATATATTCTATAAAAGTGATTTAATGAATATCTTCCATAAATAATTCTATTAGTTGGCATGTCTAGTCATTTATTTTGACATTTGTCAAGAATTAAATGGTTGAGTACACCACCTTATCATGACACTTTGGTGTGGAAGGACCACTGAATATTTTCTCCAATTGATGCCACCGCCGACAACCTCTCATCCGCCGTCTCCGATGAGGAACTTAAGGCTTTTGACGTCGATTTTGTCAAAGTTTACTAAGCCATATAGCTGGCAGGGCTAAATGCTATTTCTTTGGTGGGTCTGATAGTGGATACGACAAAGAGGGCGAGAATGCACAAGAAAAATTGCAAGGAATTCGTGCAGCACGTGAAGCTGACTGGGGATATGTTGGAGCTGCTTGCACTTTCAGAATGGTTTGAAATTCGCACGGTACTTGAAATTCGCACGGTGTTGTCAATTAGGTAAAACTAAAATCACGGTGTTAGGTCACTTTTTCGGTGTAGTGGGGAATCGTATCGAAGAGAAAGGGTGAAGCAGTGTGTATTGGTAAAAAAGATGAAACTAAAGCCACGGAATTAATGCTATAGTCCATTCATTATCATCTGTCCTAAAAGCATTGACAAGATATAAATTATTCACTCGGTTACCACTCAAATCAAACATAAAAAATACTATTCACCACTCAAATTCAAAGATAAAATTATTCACTTGGTTCCCACTCAAAAACACGGAATCTTTTAATGAGAAAAAAACTCCGTATTTAAATCTGTTAATAGTACTAGTAATATTTATAACTAACCATACGTATTTTGTTTTATTGTGTAGAGAACAAATGAGAGTATAAATAGTAAATTATCTGATAGTGAACACGACAAAGAGAGCGCCGCGAATGCACAAGAAAAATTGGAAGAAATTCACACAACACGTGAAGCTAATCGGGGATATGTTGGAGCTGCTTGCACTTTCAGAATGGCTGAAAATTCGCACGTACTTGAAATTTGCACGCCACCTAAATCATTTCAGGGTAAAAGACAACTTACTATTTTTGGATTTGTTTTTAATTTCCTAACTTTTGTTTTAATTCCATTTAAATGCCTAAGATTTTTTAAGCGTTTGTTTGAACTTTGACTGTTGTTGTTCCTGTCCGAAGGAAGAAAATGGGGATATAGATATACAAAAAGATATAGAGATAGAAGAAGATATAATGATACAATGTAATTAAGAACCTTTTCTTACTAAACCACTACGGCAACTTAGTGATATTGATTTGTGTTTGTTGTATGGATCGATGAAGAGAATACGATGACGAGCCCTCAGCATATGCCGGCTACTGAATTAAATCACAGCAGAACTAAATATAGTAGTATTAGTTAATGGATCTTTTGGATCTATAGTTCGATGCCTTCATAAATTTATTGTACTAGACTGTGTTTATCATTTTAATATGGAATTTGATATGTATCCACATGCTATATTTATTGTGATTTATAATAAAATTACCTTTGTACTAGTGGAGTAGTATCTAAAATTAAATTGTTTTGAAAAATTTAATTAAGGGTAATTTGTTTAGGAGTATTTTGTGGTAAATTGTAAAAAGTCTAAGTTGTTGATTTGGCATAATAAAAATTAGATCTGGCATTCAATTAATATTATTTATAAACGAAATAAAATAATCTTTTATCTTCCCCCAATCAATGCCGCCTACGACAAACTCTCATCCGCCATCTCCGATGAGGAACTTAAGGCTTTTGACGTCGATTTCGTCAAAGTTTACCAAGCCACATAGCTGGCGGGGCTAAATGCAATTTCTTTAGTGGGTCTGATAGTGGATACGACAAAGAGTGCACGAATGCACAAGAAAAATTGTAAGGAATTCGCACAGCACGTGAAGCTGATCGGGGATATATTAGAGCTGCTTGCACTTTCAGAATGACTTGAAATTCGCACGGTACTTATTCTGTGTATGCTCAACTTATTAGTAAAATATTAAACTAGAAGAATCAACCCTAGAGATAATAAACGTAAAGTAAAAGTAAAAGTAAAAAAACAATATGTTTAATTTATGGTAAAAAGTAAAAAGGAAAAAAACAATGAAATATTAGGTCTTTTTTCTTTGAGTCGAGCCGTAATCATAATTAATAGCCCTATCCACGACCTTTTAATTAAACAACAATAATCAACGGTATTAGAGTGGCAATTACCTGGATCTTCATAATATTAATGAGACCAACTAGGGGTATGTTAGCAGTGCTCCTATGTCGAGCAATGCCGCCATTGAAGAAAACTAAAACTCTGATCAAGAAGTAGCCAAAGAGTAGCAAGCTGTCATGATTCTGCAATATTGACGTTGGAAAATATGATGAGCACCAATCTCGCTGAGATTATTTGTTACCATGTTGAGTTAATTTCTTACCATATTCCTTTTCCATTGGACGATCTTAATTGATTTTGACAGCTAGATTTTGGTCCCTTTAACCTAGCAATTCTAGCTATAAATATGAGACTTGTAATACTCCTTCATGATTGAAAATCGAAATAAAAATTCAGATCATATTTTGCCTTCTTTCTCTCAATGAATGTGTACAACTTATCTTTCTTGGTATCAGAGTGCTAGGTTCCAAACCTAGCCTCTGTTACCTCTCCTTTCTTTTTCTCCCCTGTATCTTTTTTGCTTGGCAATGGCAGACAACAATGATATATCAAATACCACTCCTACTTCACCTATTTTCCTTCATAATCACTCTATATCATCCAAACTTTCAGATGTAAATTATTTGTCATGGAAGCAACAGATTTATGGCCGACAGGTGCTGGAACCGTTTTGAACACAATTTTTCTCCTCAAAGTGCTTCTGTGAGATCTCAAACTCTTCCACATCTCAGACCATATACTAAGCACAAACTCCAACCTCGTTCAGAGTCAGCAACTTTCCTTGGTTATAGTCTTTCCCACAAAGGATACAAAGCCCTCTTGTCCTCTGGAAAAGTTGTCATCACTCGCGACATTCTTTTTGATGAGTCTATTTTCCCTTTCCGTGAATATCCCATGAATAATCCTTCTCATGTTCCCAGTCCAATCTATGTTGATCCTCCTCCTCCTATCTATTCTACATTTCCCACTCCTTCAGACCCTCCCTCTTCTTTGGATCTTCCCACTACAGTAGACCCTCCCACTCCTTTAAATCCTCCAACTCCATCAAGCTCGAGTGGTACCAGCTCTCCTTCTCAGGCTATTGAGGTGCATTCTCCTATCCCTCTCACTACCGTTCCTTCCCCTCAATCTACTCACTCTACTTCTTCTAAATCCTCATCATCATCTTCTCCTAGCCTGCCATCTCCTCCTACTGTTTCCACTCACCATATGACGACGAGAAGTAAGGCAGGCATATTCAAGCCTCGTGCTCTCACTATTTCTTGCAGCAATGATCCATCTCTCACCATTCCGAAATCGGTCATTGTTGCACTGGCTATTAAATGTTGGAGGCTGGCAATGAATGCCGAGTATCTTGCTCTTTTACGCAACAAGACTTGGATTCTTACTTTTCTACCTCCGGGAAAGAACTTGATAGGTTGCACATGGGTATTCCGAATTAAGAAGGATTCAAGTGGCGAGATTGCTCAACACAAAGCTCGTCTCGTCGCCCAAGGTTTTTCACAAGAAGCCGGGTTTGATTACCATGAGACTTTTAGTCCTGTGGTAAAGCCCAATACTATTCGTGTTATTCTCACTTTGGCTGTATCTTTCGGATGGTCTGTTGTTCACTTGGATGTGAACAATGCTTTTCTACACAGTGATCTACATGAAGACATTTACATGCGCCAACCTCCTGGCTTTGAAAAGGGCCCTCCTGGTATGGTTTGTAAACTGAACAAGTCTATATACGGTCTCAAGCAAGCCTCTCGGTCGTGGTTTCTTGCTGTGCAGAAAGTCCTTCTCGGGTTTGGGTTTTCTCAATCACGAGCTGATACTTCTTTGTTCTACAGAATCCGTGGCAAGGAAGTTCTCTACCTATTGATTTATGTCGATGACATGCTCATTACTGGTAATGATGCCACTGCAGTTCAGAAAGTCATCTCCGACCTCAACTCTCATTTTTCTCTCAAGAATCTTGGTGAAGTTTCACATTTTCTGGGCATTGAGGTCTCTAAAACTACTGATGGTTTGCTTCTTAGTCAGTCTGCATATATAAAAGATATTCTTGTCAAGTCTCAAATGCAGGATACTAAAGGTGCTGCTACCCCCATGATTTCCAGCTCTCAACTCAGTAAATCTGATGGCAGTCCTTTAGTTGATGGCAAACTCTATCGCAGCGCTGTCGGAAGCTTGCAATATGCTACCATCACACGACCAGAGATCAGCTTCGCTGTCAATAAAGTAAGCCAATATATGGCTTGTCCTCTAGATAATCATTGGAAGGCGGTGAAACGTATCTTGAGATACCTTGCAGGCACCATTGATCTTGGACTCCATATTCGGAAATCTGCCTTGGAGCTTACTGCCTTTTGTGATTCAGATTGGGCGGCTGATCTTGATGATCGACGCTCGGTTTCTGGTTACTGCGTCTATTTTGGGAAGAGTCTCATTTCTTGGTGCTCGAAGAAGCAATCTGTCGTTTCCCGCTCAAGCACCGAAGCTGAATACCGTAGTTTGGTCCAAGTAGTTTCTGAAGTAACCTGGTTGAGTTCTCTTCTACATGAACTCAGGATTAAGCTTCCTGCTCCTCCTATTGTTTGGGTTGACAATCTCAGTGCCATTTCCCTCGCATCAAATCCTGTTCTTCATGCTCGGACTAAGCATATTGAGCTTGATATTCACTTTGTTCGGGACAAAGTTGCAGCTGGTGCTGTTGATCTTCGACATGTTCCATCCATTGATCAAATTGCCGACATCTTCACAAAACCTCTATCGTTCCAATTCTTCTCCCGGCTTCGCAACAGACTTGGGGTCTGTTCTACATCCGCGATCGAATTGCGGGGGAGTGTTAGCAGTGCTCCTATGTCGAGCAATGCCGCCATTGAAGAAAACTAAAACTCTGATCAAGAAGTAGCCAAAGAGTAGCAAGCTGTCATGATTCTGCAATATTGACGTTGGAAAATATGATGAGCACCAATCTCGCTGAGATTATTTGTTACCATGTTGAGTTAATTTCTTACCATATTCCTTTTCCATTGGACGATCTTAATTGATTTTGACAGCTAGATTTTGGTCCCTTTAACCTAGCAATTCTAGCTATAAATATGAGACTTGTAATACTCCTTCATGATTGAAAATCAAAATAAAAATTCAGATCATATTTTGCCTTCTTTCTCTCAATGAATGTGTACAGCTTATCTTTCTGGGTATGAGGCCCATAATACGATCGATATCTTCCTGAGCTCTTTGAAACTTAGTACTTATCCTTTTCCCCATGACCACCAAATAAAGGTAGCTCTGATCGCGGTAACTTAATACGAGCTTCCTCGCCTGTATCAGAGCATTGTCCAGTTGAGCGAACACTTGCCGTGTATGGAGGACCTCCTATAAATTTGAAAGTTCGGGGTCTGCCAGCAGCCCGCGAATCAGCAGCAAATGCGCTGCAAATTCTTTGCAGTTCGCTTTATGATGCCGAGCTGCCTGTACTATATTAATTATTTGATCTATCACTGAGATCGCACTACCAATTAGTTGGATGACTGTGCCGGCAACTGCAAGAACTTCCGCCATAATTATGAGGGTGCAAAGTGTATTGAACGAACGATGAATTCATAGGATGTGTATGTATATAAAAAACACAAAGTTAGTTAGGCATATCAAGATGCTCGTTAAAAAAGACAAGAACAATTATTTACAACCAATTAGGGAAAGATTCTTTTTCGGCAATTGGTCTTGTGTCGTTTAAGGAAGGGGTCATCTTCCTTGGAACAGGGGGAGTAGTTGAATATTTTAATGAGAAAGGAGAAAATGATTATTTTATAAATATAGAAAGTGGATATCTAGAGTGAGATAGAACATTAATTTTTTTATATATCTATATGAGGGGAGTTTTGCATTAGTATTTTGAATTTCACCCGTATGCCACAAATGGTAAATGTGTGTGACTGCCAAAATTTAGGATACAAAGGTTAAATTAGGCAATCTACCTGATATGTAATCCTTAAATATCCTAAATTTTTGCAACATGTAATCCTTAAAGCGTATACTACAAAGTAAAGGGTAAAACATCCCACCTACACAACACACACACTCCATGTTCCCTCCAGACCTCACCTAAATCATGACCCCCAATCTCCCACCCCCCTGAAGACTCCGCGTTGCCACCGTTGAATTTGGGGGACTTACCCGGGGAGAACAATTTTTACGGAACGAAGGATATCGCTGTGTCTTCGGAATCGGATAATGATGAGTTTACTCCTGCATTTTTGGTCTCCCTGCTCTTGCCGAAGCAATTTAGGATTGTTGACTGGATTACATAGTGATTGTATCGGTGCTTGTGTGATTTTGTTTGATTACAGGTTGTTGGGTAGTTTAATTAAAATTTTAAATTCTGTACGACTTTGAGGAATATGGTTTTCAGTGCAGTTCTTTTCTGATATTGAGGAATCCCGCTCCCCAAAGACGACTGCAGTCTGCAGCGACGTCGTTTTACTTAAATTCCTCTGCGCCCGCGACTTTGAAGTGAAAGAATCCCTCTCCATGTTGAAAAACAAAGAATCCCCCTCCATGTTGAAAAACAAACACCCTCAAATGGAGAAAGGATTTCGGCGTGGACAAGATGCTCAAGGAGGATTTGAGCGACGATCTTGAAAAAGTGGTCTTTATGCACGGAGTCAACAAAGAGGGTCACCCCGTTTGCTACAATATTTATAGAGAGTTTCAAACAAGGAATTGTATGCAAAATGAATTTTCACATGAATATCCAAAAAAGAAATTCGCGCAGCACGTGAAGCTGATCGGGGATATGTTGGAGCTTGGCACTTTCAGAATGACTTGAAATTCGCGCGGTATTTGAAATTCGCACGCCACCTAAATCATTTTTGCGGTGAAAAAGACTATTTACTATTTTTAGATTTGTTTTTAATTTCCTAATTTTTGTTTTATTTCCATTTAAATGCCCATTTAAGTGACCGGAAATGGTCGAACGTGGCTTGAAAGTTATTTTCATGAAACTCTATCTTTTCATTTTAATCAGAATTCAAATTTAAATACTCCATATCACATACTATTACAAGTGTCCAATATTTCCAGAGTAATTGTATCGATGTCATTTTTTTAAAGGTGAATATTTAAGTTGGATAAGTGTAGACTTAATAATTTTTTTATAGATTAGAAACAATGATAATATTAAGAAGATATTAAATCGTACTAATTGTTGAAATTCGTATAAATCAACTCGATTTATGTGGTCTACAAAACTTGACTTTGTCAAATGAACATTAACAAAAACTATAGATTTGGTCATCTAGATCCTAAATTTCCTATCAATTTATTCAATATTGTGCTTCATTTTATTAGTATATGTGTCATTAAGTATTTAAAGAAATAAAAAAGAACATGAAAAAAAAAAATCTACACTAGACGTTCGTGAACATTTTGGTTTTCTCTTGCATTTCTCGAAAGGAAGATAACAACATTTCCTCTGCAAATTTCTAATATTCAGGTAATTCATCCAATCAATATATTTCCTTTAATCATACGTTCATTCTGAATTTATATTTACGGTTTGTTTAATCTCTTTCTTTACATCATGTGAATGAAATGCATCTGATCTTTATTAAAACATCATGATTTTATTCATTTCTTCATAAATCCAGCGGATAGAAATTGCCATAATTTTTGTAAAATTATTCATCATGAAAAAATTATCTAGGGAAAGGGACATGCAAAATCAAGAATGAACAAATATATTCCATTTTTACCAATGCATGTCACACGTGTTGAAAAATTTCGACTCTCGATATTTAACAGATTATCGAAAATTCTGCAATGGATCAAACGAGAGGGCATGGAAGCATTCAGATGCTGCTTAGCGCAGAACACGAGGCTCAACAGATTGTGGCGGATGCCAGAAACTGTAAGCCTTTTTTACTTTAAGAAAACATTTACGGTTGTAAAAAAAATATAATCTCACAATTGTCTGAATTCGAATTCGTGTTTCAGTGAAATTGGCACGGTTGAGGCAGGCTAAGGAGGAAGCGGATAGGGAAGTCGCCAAATACAAGGCCCAAATGGAAGCCGAGTACCAAAAGAGTCTTTCTGATGTAATCTATTTAAATTATATATTGTTGAATTTGAGTTCGAATATGAACACATTACACATTTTCACTCAAATAAAAGATATTACACGAGTTTATACTAGTCGTTTTTAGGACTATTTCATACGTTCACATTACTCTATCATGTGTTCAGTCTTCTGGGAGCTCGGATTTGACAGTGAAAAGGCTGGAGGTGGAGACAGCTGCGAAGATTAAAAGCTTGAAGGATATTGGAGGGAAAGTATCCCCCGAGGTTGTGAAAATGCTTCTCAAGCATATAATTGTTGTCAAATCTTGATGTGTGAGGATGAGGAGTTTTGATTGGAACTGTCTGAGATTATTTTTATTTCTTCATAAATTTGTAGTTTTGTTGAACTCTACTAGCTAAGCATAGGCTAGCAAATGCTGTGTTGGAATCATATCCAACAATAAATTTAGCTAAGTGTAGGATTTTTCAATACTTATGTCATGGTCTTTTGGTCCCTTATGAACTGCAATTCTAATTGAAATTTATCAAATATAGTAGTATAATATTTCTTATAATTTCAATTCATACATAGCCCATTTAAACTTCCATGTAAATAAAATGTTTCGGTAAATTATAAACTCCAAATTAAAGTTACAAAGAAATAAATCAAATAAACAAATGTTCTCTCTTCTCCACAACCTTAACTTTTATCTTTCATACGATAAGAGCATACACGACATCGATCCTCTAGCTCGCCCAAATCATAGACATGACACATGAGGAATGCATTACATCGTGTTTGGTTCGTCAGTTTTGGTTCCTCAAGTAAATGCCATTTTTTATAATATTTTCGTATTAATTTCACTTCTATTTCGAATTTTTGTTCTCTCTTTTTTGAAATTTTTTTGTTTTAACTTTTTATTACTAGCTTGTAGTATTATTTCATTTTCATTTTTTATTTTTTCGTCTATTTTCATTTTTTTTTTCTGTTTATGCATTTTTTGCCTTTAATTTTAAAATGCTAGATTTAAATTTTATAAATGTATAATTTAATTAGTTTATCAATTTAATAGAATTTTATTATCTTTGTGTTTAATTAAAATTAATTTTAATTAACTCAAAAAATTTATTTAATTTCAATATATATTATTGCATGATATTAATATGCCATTCAACATTTGCAAGCATGTTGTTCTGAAAATTTAATTTACATCAACATGTATTTGTTCTTAAAATTATCTGAATCAACAATATTTTAAAATAACATAAATTGCTACTCTTAATCTCTCTCCTTTCATTTTTTTATTTTCTGTAAAGTCGCTGACGCGATTTTAGTATGTTTATCCATTTCGACGATCTAACTGAAAAGCGTTATTGAAGTAATCACAGTGTAACTAAAATCCAGTTCCTCATTTTCAGAAGCAATCTTAAATCCCGAAATCCCCAAATTTAATCATTCAATGCGATCTTGATCCCCCAATTTGAGCGACAATAATGTCTGAAGCGACTTCGCAGAGCGAAATTCCGGCGAAAGATTCAATTGGCGATTACTTCCTCGATCTCTGGTGCCACACTTCCAAAACCCTAGCCCTAAAACCCGAAACCGGTGCCGAATCCGAATTGTACGACGATGAGGAGGAGGAGGAACAGCCGACGGCGCTGGACACGCTGAATAGCTCGGGTGGGTTCTCGGTGGTGGGCCACGACAAGCTGTCGCTGCTGTATCCGAACGTGAATTTGCACGGGCACGACGTCGGAGTGGTGCAGGCGAATCATGCCGCGCCGCTGAAGAGGATGCTTTATTATTTTGAGATTTTTGTGAAGAATGCGGGGGCGAAAGGGCAGATTGCGATAGGATTTACGACCTCTGCCTTCAAAGTCCGCCGTCAACCAGGGTAATTCTTGGTTTATTGCCGTTTAAGGGGTTGTGTTTTGGGGTTTATGTGAAGAAATTGTTGTAGTAGTTCTTGATTGTCTGTGGCTCAGAATTAGGAATTAGTTGGAATAGCTAATGAATTTGGGATGACTGCTTGATTAAGGCCAGATGCTACTAGCTTTGGACCATGTTTGTAAGAGTGTTATTGTATCAATTTCTAATTTACATGATTTAAGAATGCAATGCAATGCCTAGTTACCGAAATTAGTAGCTATTTAAGAATTTAGGATGACTGATTGCAATAGGTGGAATGCTTGTTTGTAAGGAGTGTTATTTGACTGCATCGGTTTTCTATGGTGTTGATATTGTTTTTGAGGTAAGTAGAAGAAATGGACCATATCAATTCATGTTTTACATGATTTTAGAATGTGATACAACATGCAATGGCTATTTATTTAAATAAGTAGCTAAGTAACTTATTGTTTTTGGATTTTGAGATCATGATGATGACAGACTCCCATTTTCTAATGACGCTTCTTGGTTTGGCAGCTGGGAAGCAAACAGTTGTGGATATCATGGTGATGACGGACTCCTTTACCGTGGACATGGAAAAGGTGAGGCATTCGGCCCGACTTTCACAACTGGCGATACGGTTGGTGGAGGTATCAACTATGCTACGCAGGAGTTCTTTTTCACGTAAGATATAGTTGATTGAGCTTTAGAGTGTTAGCCTTCAATACGTGTGAAAATAGATGCTCACAGCATCTTGTTAAACTATTTATGTGTTTTTGAGTTCTTTTTGTAGGTCTATATAATTTATTCGTACTGTTATTTTATCCGTTTGTTGTTTTCTGAATTTTATTGCCTTCTACCAGGAAAAATGGAGTTTTAGTAGGCTCTGTCTATAAGGAAGTTAAGGGTCCAGTGTTTCCTACTGTTGCCGTCCATAGCCAAAATGAGGAGTATGTGTATCATAATGAAATATTTCCTATTTCTCTGCAACTTCTGTCATAAGGAAAGTTATAAGGAAACCTTACTTATTGTTTGAATGTTGGTTGCATTGTTGTTCAGGGTTACTGTAAACTTTGGACAAGATCCATTTGTCTTTGATCTCAAAGTAAGTTTTACTTTCTTTTCTTCAATAATCGTTGACCAATCTCTAAGTGAGCTAGCTGGATTGCTTTGTTTCACTGTCATCACATATGCCTAAGCCATGTTAGTTTGTGTTATCTGCCAAAAATGAAATACATACAGACTTATTTCATAATAGTCAAATATACTAGTAGAAATCCTATCTGGTTATATTTTGATTTGGACATGTGGATTAAGAAAGTTGTGTTTTGTGTGTAAAGTGATGGGATTTGGATACAGGGATTAAGAAATAATGTGTTTTGTGTGTAAAGTGACGGTGTCCTTTAAATTGACTTGCTTTCTTGTATAAAAAGTGGACAACCGAAAGTGGTATAGATGCCACTTATAATCGGATGGAGGGAGTATTATTTATGTTCATTTCATCTACTCTTGGTGTAATCAATGTAATTTTCTTCGATTAATGTCTTGAATTTGTGACAATAATCAAGATAGACATTAACATGATGCAATATTTTGTTGCTCGTGTTGAACACACTGGATTTTCACTTCATTTTTAAATTCCTTACCTTCAGAATATTTTGCTGTGTCTTTTCGGAGATATTTCAGATGGAGTAGTGAAGAATGATACTGTATACTTTGGGATTGTACTACTTATCTAATGATATATTGCATGTTTTGATCTATTAATTAGGCGTATGAAGCGGAACAGAGGGCTAAGCAACAAGTAAAGATTGATAATATCTCAATACCACCGGATGCTAGTTATGGGTAAGTTCTCACCATCACAGTAAGTTCACTATTTCAAATACCCATTACTAGTGATTTCAGATGAAACTCATACTATAAGTTATCAATTATGACCTTACATTAACAACAATCACACTTCGTACGTCTATTAATGAAAATCTGTTGTTTTTTTCTCCACGTGAATTTGAAATTTTCCTGATTAAAATTCTTTGGAAATAATCCTCAAATGTATTTTGCCTCCTTTAGAGCTAAATACTTAGCATTCACGATATTGACATCTTTTACTTAGAGTAAATTTGCAATGGTGGCAATTGGCATCTATACAATCTTGACAATGAGATATGTGAATTTTATTTTCTGTCTTTAAATTAGGACTTGCAACTGATTAGTTCCTGTCACTTCGCTTTCAGGATAGTTCGATCATATTTACAACACAATGGATACGAAGAGACTCTGAAATTGCTTGACATTGCCGGGCAAAGTACTGTGCCTCCCATCTCTGTAGCTCCAGAAAATGGTGTTAGTGAGGAGGAGATGTATGCGTTAAGTGAGAGGAAGACTATTCGCCAGGTATAACCTGAATTATGTTTCTAGTTTAACCACTCTATGTGGGCAGTTATAAATGCTGCAGCATGCAAGCCCACAAGTCATATTTTTAAATAATATTCTGACTAATGTCGGTTTAATTTTTTAAATCATCTCCTTGCTATTCTGTGATAAACCTTATAAACCAAATCCCTTTACATGACATGTAGTACCTATTTTATAGGTGCAAGCTCATGAAACCATCTATTCTAGCTTTAATAAAAAAATTGTATCAGAAATGAGCTCATAGAAGTCTTTGATAAACTTCCATCTTCTTTTGTCTTGTAGCTAATAAAGTCTGGCAAGATTGATGAGACGTTTTCTACACTTGGACAGTGGTATCCACAGATTATTGAGGTAAATGATCTTACGTTTCTTTATATCACTATATGCATACTTATAGAGTTGGAAATATGGGGTTTTCTTATTCATGTATTTCCCAATTAAATATAATGGACACAATATAAGCATGAAGAGTCCACACCTGGAAATAAATTTTGTGCCTCCATATATATGAAAGAGTATCATTACTTCCACTATTTTTTCTGTAAAGAATGTTAAGCTGCTGTTTGCGATGGAAGCATACAACCATTTCCCAAAACTAACCTTTTTGGTTTAAAGTAATGAAAAACTTTCTGCTACTTCTATGGTTCATATTCATTACACTATCCTGATAATTGTTCTTTCCTGCAGGATGGCACATCAACTATTTGCTTTTTGCTACATTGCCAAAAATTCATTGAGCTTGTTCGGGTAATAATCTTCTTGTGCAATTATTGTCAGAATAATGTTTAGTTGATTTAATATGATGCCTGAAATGATCTTGAGAGATTACCTCGTACATTTATATAGGTATTAGGTAAACATAATTATGTATGCTGTTCCTAGAAAAAGGGTTCTGGCTCTTTAGATAAATGAAAATGACCGTGTAATCTTGTTATGTTGTCCTTTAACTCTTGTAGTTATTTTGGCAAGATGTCTATTTGCATAATCTCATAAATCCATGTTGGCCACCAATTGACCCTTCATTATAAATTATAATGTCGCAATTTTATAATCATGTCTGCTTACACTACAGGATGGAAAGCTAGAAGAAGCTGTACTGTATGGGAGAAGGGAGTTTGACAAGTTCAAGAAGTCTTCAGCATTTGATGATCTCGTTAAGGTAAGTAGAAGCAGAATAGCAGATATATATATATATATATATATATATATATATATTGGACTTTGAGCTTACAGCCATCGATATCTTCTATCCTTAATCGGTAACATTGTATTCTTGTGCTAGGATTGTGCTGCTTTACTGGCTTATGACCAACCAAGCAAGTCGTCTGTTGGATACCTTCTAGGTGATTCTCAAAAGGAGCTGGTGGCGGATGCAGTAAATGCCATCATTTTGTCCACAAATCCGAACGTGAAAGACCCTTCCCTTTGCAAGCACTCATCTCTCGAGAGACTGATACGACAGGTTACGGTCTGCTTTCTGGAGAAGAGGTCCCTAAATGGGGATCAAGGTGAAGCCTTCCGACTGAGCAGAATCCTGAAGAGTGGTAAGAAAGCTTAAAGCCTGCTCGAGTTGCTGCTGTCATATCAACTATCCTATGTGCTGCATCTGGCCGTTGATAGCATATGGTGGTAGCTCGCAAAGAATCTCTCGATCCTATCTTCTATGTCGACACCGTGTGATTTGAGTGCGCAGAAGGTAGTAGCTGAATGAATTGGGGTTAGCATAATACTGTAATTCGAGAGAGAGACGAGTAAATTTGTTTTGTACAGGTTGAAATTCTCTTTGGTTATATTCCATAAGTATGTACATGAACTTCATATCCTTTCAAACCATATGTTGTCTCATATTCCACTGAAATGTGTTTGTTCATTTCATGTTTGATTCCTTAATATGTGCTTGAAAAGACTATATATTTTCATGATGAAATCCACCAGCAAATAAGATAAAATGCAAAGGGACGAATCTTGAATAGATGTAATGTTCGTCGAGGTAATGCCCCTAGGCCAAAGGTCTTAGGTTTGAGTCCTCCGTGGCACGTCCCTTTAAATTCATGTTCATTTTACCCACAAAAAATATGTAATTAAATAAGGCTGATCTAATTATATTTTACTATTTATTTGATGAAAATGTATTGCTTTGTAAATATTGGGATCTATGTTGGAATTAGAATGTGGTTGGATTGTAGCCTATCTTCGCAAATTGCGCTCCTTCTCTGTCTCTAAATAGAGGTATGAAATGAGTTATATATATGCAACCTGATTTTGAAGGCTATACTGCTTGGTCAGTTCTGCATTTTGCACTCTACGCCCCCAACTCCCGGAGCTTCGATTTCTGGAGTTGATGGCGGTTCGACATCATTGAAGTGAACGCCGGCCAAGTGAGTGATTAATATCCGAAGCCAAAGGCCCATTCTTGTTTATATGATCTTTTAATAGCAAGAAAACACATATACGTTGCATGTTGTTTATCAGAATCATGAATTTTGAATCAATGTAAAATCTGATTGAATTCTGATAATAATGTATATTTTCAGATAAAAGTGGGATTTAATTTTCCATTTAAGCAAAAGCAGGAATGGAAAGCACAAGTGGCAGGGCCAAATCTAGGGAAAATGGGAAGCTCTTGCCATTTTCCCATTTCTCCTCCCACCCTGCTGGGCCGATGCAATCGGGGAGGTTTCCAAACCTCCCCTCGCAGGTGGTGATCGAGGAGGAGCAGCCCTCGTGGCTGGACGATCTTCTTAGCGACACGAGAACTCTCTTCTACAGAGGCCACCGCCGCTCAGCCAGCGATTCTTGTGCTTACTTGGCAGCGGAGGCGTTCGTGTTGGACGACGAATCCGATTTTGTCAACGCCTATTTCGGATCCCCTCCCGGACCTAAAAATATGGACACAAAGGTAAAACTCACAAAACCGTGTTTTCAAAACACGTTTGCGTGAATAAGTCTCATTTTGTCATTTAAGTCTCATTTCTGGTTACCTAAAAGTCGTGCTGGCAACTTGCCAACACGACTTTTTGGTACCAAGAAAGCCGAACGTGTCCTATATTTTCCCACCCTTTTTCTATCAAACACAAATATCCTCATAAACGAAACCATCGACTTTGCAGGATTCGGGAGAAGTGGTTTATTCGGTAGCTGTAGAACGTAGCGGACATGAGTCTAGCGCACAGAACGTCGAGGAATCCGCCGACTCTCAAGCTAAGATTGCTGGATCGAAGACAGAGTTAAAACGCGCCAAGCAGTAAGTTCCGCTAACGTTTGTTTTGTCTGGAAAACGACTCTTATAAGCTCAAAACATCGTTATAAAATCTACGTTACTAAAACGCAGGCACAATGCTCAGCGGTCGAGAATAAGGAAGCTTCAATACATAGCTCATCTCGAGAGGACTATCGAGATTCTCAAGGTATTTTCAAACAGACAAAAGGCCAAAGGTCTCAAATTCGAGTCTGACTGTTTCACATAATACAGGCGGAAGGAGCTGGAGTCTCAGCCGATCTCGAGTTCATGGAGCAACAGAACATGCTGTTGACAATGGAAAACCAAGCACTGAGGCAGCGGCTCGAGAGCATCTCCCAGGAGCAGATGATCAAACAATGTGACAATCTCTACCGTCCTTTTTTCTCGTTTCGTGGTGTGAAAACTAACCTCTGAAAATGCAGGGGAGCAAGGAATTCTGGAGCGGGAAATCGGGAGGCTGCAGTCTATATATCACATGCAGAAGCAACAACAAATGCATCCGCAACATAACCAACTTCCTAAACACAGGCGAAGCAGAACCAGCCTCGACGATCATGTCAACCATAGTATTGCCATGAAGACCAAGGATGCCATCCCCAACATTGGTCCCATTCGCGTCTAAATTAGTACTAGTTTGGTTATATTACTATTTTTGTTTCGTCGCTCTTTTAGTACTAGCGCAGATTTTGCCACGACCGTTATCGCTTCTACTAGTTTTATCAAGTGAGTTAATTATACAGGCAGCTTTCTCTAATAGAAGTGACACACTGATTATGAAAAAGTGGTTTTTTGAGTTCTAGTTGAAGGAGATTTTTACTTGTTTTATCAAAAAATACATTTCCATTTCCTTTGCTTGTTTCCTTCTTCGCTTGAGAAAGCGATGTAAGAACAAACTACTCGTTCGGAGAGTTCTTTCGTGAATTTGTTTAATATACCCCTTAGCGAATTTGTGCTCTTATATTTCGAAAATTAGCAATTTATAGACCATTAGATTGAAGAGCTTGTTTTTAAACTTTGATATTGGTTATGCATTCAAATTTGGTTTAGGTTTGATAACTATGCGCAATTATGTATATCGCTCTCTCTTTCGCTCATGCACGCACTAATGTTCGTGCGTAATAGTGCGACTGCGTGCGTGTGAGACCGAGTGAACTTATATTTTTTTTTCAATTAATACTCTGCTAATTAGGTCAAACATTGGTTTCAAGTTAACTAATTAAACTCTGTTTTGCTGGCTTGTTTAGAACCCTTTGTTTAGTTTATGATTGAGTTTGTGCTAATGTTTGTGTCCGTGTCCGTGTTCGTATTTGTGTTTTGTGTTTGTGTTTGTGTTTGTGTTTGTGTTAGAACACGTGTGAGGTGATCAATATTTCGAGTCTGTGGGTGACGTGTTGAGCAAGGTTGCGCGCGAGAGAGCCCTGCCAGCGTTGGTCGCAACAACGAGGCAGAAAAATGTGGTTGCAATGTGACCCCTTTAAAACAAAACTAAAATGTACTCCATGTTTGATTTACTACTAGCATTTATTGGATGTTAGGGAAAGTGTTCAATAATTCAACCTTAGGCAAATGTTCAATAATGCAAGCTTAGGCAAACATCAAAATTTTAAAAATTCAATATAGTTGACAATAGAGCCATGTGCTCTCTACCTGCTATGTCTAAAATCTCACATTAATTGCAGTTTGGTACTGGTCCAACTTGTACATGCAAAGAGACATTATTTTTTTCTCAATAACGAAAAAAACCGATTAATCGAAACTTGATGATAAAACGAAATTCAGTTGGCAAGACGTTAATAGATCAGAGATCGTAACTCCCAAATGAAAATCAAGAAAACTAGGCACCTAAATTAGTAACCCCCACCTACCATGGCCACCCCCCATTAATTGAAGTAGATGAAAATGTGGGACATATAATCTTCAATGCCAATTTACTTCATAATCACTTTATGATGTGAAACAACTCAAGAATCGAGATTTCGTTTTCTATTTTAGGATGTCCCACAAAATTAGTCAACTTCACAAATATGACCCCATTTTCTTTAACAATTTCGCATTAAAATTTGTGTTATTTTCAAAGTTTTTATTTTTATGGGACAGATCGAGTAATCGGTTATGGAGAGAGAAATGGGAATGCTAACTGATCTGTTAAAGTGTACCTACTCACCAAATCCAACCCCATCTATTAACTAACTTGTCTTTTTCACCAACTTGGCCAAATCCATCTCTCTCTTCTACATATATAAACACACATATTATTTCATTTCTCACAAATAATTTTGAAGAAATGGGGCGATCGCCTTGCTGTGAAAAGGCACACACAAACAAGGGAGCTTGGAGCAAAGAAGAAGACGAGAGACTGATCAGCTACATCCGCGCTCACGGTGAGGGCGGCTGGCGTTCCCTTCCTAAAGCTGCAGGTACAACACCCTTCATGCATGTCTCAAAATCAAGCGTTAATTAATTCTTTTTTTTTCTTTTTTTTCTAATTTTTTTTTTATTTGCAGGATTGTTGAGATGTGGAAAGAGCTGCAGATTGAGATGGATAAACTATCTGAGGCCTGATCTCAAGAGAGGCAATTTCACCAAAGAAGAAGATGACGTCATTATCAAATTGCATAGCTTGCTTGGAAACAAGTTAGTATTGTTTCTATTTTTAGAAACGTTTCGTTTATAATAGGATAATAAAAAAAATGTTTCATTAAAATTGCTCTTTTTATTGAGTAGAATTTGAAGATTTGATTTTGATTTGTGACAGATGGTCTTTGATAGCTGGGAGATTGGCGGGAAGAACAGATAACGAGATTAAGAACTATTGGAACACGCACATCAAACGCAAGCTTCTAAGCCGTGGCATGGACCCACTAACCCACCGCCCAATCAATCCCTCCGCCGCCGTAAAAATCGACTCAACTCCGCCGCCTACACCTCAAGAAAACAACTCCTCTTCAGCCGACAACGCCAGCACCACCACCACGGAGGAGGAGGAAAACGGCGGCGGCGGCGGGCTTGATTTGAATTTGGATTTGGATTTGAATTTGTGTATAGGAATTTCATGTCACACCAATAAGTATAGGAAAAATGAGTCTTTCAATTTGAAATCTTGCTATGATTTCTTGAGAGGATAGAGTTGTGCATTAATTGCCAATCTTATAAGATTATACATTAATTGATTTCTATAGGTTTAGATATACACTACTTTTTTTGTTGTTGTTGTGTGTTAATATAAACTGCTGATGTATTATGTTTAATTTAGAAAAAGATGTATTGAGGTTAATTGTAATGTATGGAATTAGTGAAATTAATTCACGAAGGGTGCTCAGTTTGCAATATTGTATCTGAAATTAAATTTGTTGTGTGTTTGATTCATGAGATTCAACTTCACAAATCAATAACCATGGGATAATCAGTTATAGCTAATCCTCTAGGTATGACTGAAATAATCTCACAACTCAATCCTTTATTGTATTCTGGTATTATTTTATCTTGCAAACCGAACACCGCCGAATAGTACTAATCATGTACTGAAGTACTTGTTTTTGGTACTAATTTGAACGAAAAGAGTAGTTCAACCTTTTCGTTTTTAAATTCATTTTAATATTTGTCATTTGAATTATAAATTCTTTTCGCATAATTCACAATTTTAACTCCACTAAACTTTTTAAACGCACCAAACAAGTATCCAATTTTATAATTTTGTTTATGTTATGTTCAAATTAAAGTTAGTGACGCTAGAATATATGGATTGAGGATCTTTGAGGCCATAAATTGAAGTCTAAATTATGCAACATATATATCTAAAAAATATATGAAATTATTTGAGGGAATGGTGAAATTTGAACTTTGAGAGTTTATTATTGTAGATAAAAGGTCATACTATTTGATGCTTCAATTAATAGGTCATTAATTAGATATTAGACTTGATATTTAACTACTATCATATTTTTAGTTAATTATAATGAAAACAGTTAGGTAACAACTCGAATAAGAAAATACGTAGTCAACTAATGATCTTAAAGTTTTACGTAAGTTGGTAGTAATACTTAAGTTTAATTTATGGTAATGATCTTGATGTACTTAACACCTAAGAGAGAATATTATTTTTCTGGTGCATACAGTTCAACTAATCACATGGCCTATGTTTAAAATTGTTACAAGGTCGGTGCATATAAGTTTTTATTAATGATTAATTAGGACTGGAAATAATTCTTTCATGTGCAAGAATTTAGTAGGAGAGGATTATAATCTACCTATATTTAATAAGAAAAAAGTCAATGGAACTATCAATATATATTGCTTCTAAAACTTAAATTTGTATATTAATTTCAAATTAAATTTTCTTCTGTGAGCAACAAGAAAAGTGTTTGATGAATAAGAATCGGAATATATTGACCTTAGTATCAAATCTACTTTTGAAAGAAAATCATATATATGGTGACAACTTTTGACTCAATAAAATCTGATCCATAATGCAAAAAAGTTACAATTAATATTGACTTTCAATTTAGGTGTCATGAATTTGACGTGGATTAGGTACAAATAGTATTTGCCAATAATATAATAGGGTCACTATTAAAAGAATATGACACACACACACACACACACATATATTTAAGTGTGTGTTTTTTATGTATATTTAGGTAGCTAGCACCGAATATTATCCAAGTCTAAATATTCCTTGTATATTATTTAAAAAAATAAGCTCAACGTCATATTTTTGAGACAATGGCTATGTTCTTAATTTTGTTGATTATAATCATGAGTTCGATTAAATTGAATGCATCCCCATATATATAATTCAATCAAAGTTTGAGCGAATAGAAGTATTATTGGAATTAAATATGCTTCATGAGGTGACTTGGAATTAGTGTAATGTTAGTGAATGAAAAGTGATCGCGTTCGAATTAGGTTGAAATGATTTATATGCACCACAAGTATTAATAATTTATTTTCTAAAAGATAACTAAAAAAAGTTGAACATTAAATTGTGTATTCGGAATCTAGTTCTTGTTCTTATGTTCCACACAAAATGGCTCATATTCCTCCACCTAAAGATACCTACTCCCACAAATCATGCACTACTACATTTGTGTGAGAGTGAGCAATGTATTCCTTTAAGAAAATCACACTAGCTAGCATTATAGTATTAAGTATATCCATCATTTGGATTTTATAACTTTTTTTTTTCATTTGGATTTTATAACTTCACCTAATATATCATGCATAAGATCTAGTAAATATGTTAAAATATTACTATTATTATTATTAATAATAATAATAATAATAATAATTATTATTATTATTATTATTATTATTATTATTATTATTATTATTATTATTATTTGCATGGAAGTTTCACGTACCATTCAGCTAGTTAATAATAAGGGAGGTGGAGTGAAGGAAGAGCATGTGACATGTTTGGATGGTAGGTAAACGAATCTTCCAAATTTGAAAAACAATAAAATGAAAAGTTGGGGGAAAATAAAGTAAAATGATAGTAGTATAAACAATTTGGTATTTTTATAGTTGGTGGTGATTGTGATTGATATTTGATATAGTGGTGGTAATCGGAATGGATTTGGAAGTCATGTGCAACCATAACTTTAGATTTGTGGAATCCTACAAAGGATTTTAGGCCAGCCAAACATAGCCTGTTTTTCAAGCATAATCCAGCCTACCATTATCCTAGTTTTTTAACTTTTTTCTTATTTATCTTATTTAATTACTTACACTACCTCCGTCCTTTAAAAATAACAACTCTTAACCACCACAGAATTCCCGAAAACCTAAAGAGTTGTGTATTCGGTCGGCAAAACAAATTCAGAGATAAATAATGTCGAATAACCACACTCTATTATAACACTCATTTTGTCATAAGGAAGATCGATTCACAACTCAAGATGATTAAAAAAAATTGAATAGGAAAGGATTAAGCCATGTAAGACCATGTTACTCCTACCTAATAATTTGGCATTTTCTGGCATCATATCAAATTAGGGCATAATACTAATTCCATATAAACCTTTTAAATCATTCTTGTTTGTACGTCTTCTCAATTTGCAGATTTTCTAACTTGATTATGGCATGGAATCGTGTTCTTCCTTTTTTATTGGAATATGACATTTATAAATATTAGTAGTAATTACTATATTTATAATTATCGATATATAGAGACACATGCACACACGAAGACAAATGTACATGATTATAATACAGTATTCCTTATTATTTAATGCCCACGCCCTGCGAATCCAATATAATTTGCTAGGCCCAATTTTTTGAAGTAAATAGTATTATAAATCTAATTTGCTAGGCCCAAATCTGTTGTTTTTTATTTATTATATTATGAGAATGAATCCTACTACTTCTGGTTCTGGGGTTCCGAAAAAAAAAACCTGGGGCGACCAATGTAAAAGGCTGACCAAATCTAAATCTAAATCCAAAAATAGGACCCAAATATTATTTTTCGGTTCCAAAATTTGATGATATAGATGAACAAACTCAAGGAATGAAATTATAAGTTTCTACATTAAATGAAAAATGTCCATATAAATTTACTACAAAACAAAATGTTAGATACATTATTAAAACAATTTAAAGGCAATCTAATTAATTTGTTAACAAAGTTTGAAGTTTGAGGCTTAAATAACCATTTTCTCTTTAAAAAAACTAGTAACTAGAGTAGCATTTTCAACAAAATTGACACTTTAATCCAACGATGATATTTACAGATGCAGACAAATCGTGTTCACGACGAGGAGACAGGTAGGGTAAGATAAAGCCATTGAATTTGATGGTCACCTTAAAGGTGGAATGATATCATATGATATGATATGATATTAATATTTTTTATATTATACTATATTGTTATTATTATTGTATATTTTTTTATTGTGGCTTGATTTGTGAGTGGTTCGAATGCATCAATTACTGATGTTTTCCTTAAAAAAAATTTATATATCGACATCCATAGCATGTAAATAAATAAAATTGAGTAAATTACTATTCGTTCCATGATAAATCAAAGAATGCTTTCTCTAACAAATACTAATACACATAATAACATCTATAATTGAAAGGCAAACAAATCATTGGAATTTGCAACAGTCCAACTTGAAACTTTTCCTCAATTGACAAAACATTTCTTTAAATTAAATTAATTAGAGTTTTGCAATTCTCTGGAAATTGTTTCTGTTTCTTGATTCCCATAGCCCACTAATATGACAAGAAATTCTAAACGTTTCCTAAAAATTAAAGTCGGGTACAAATTTGGTACCAATCAATGGTTGGAGAGTCATTTTCAAATCTATAAATTTGCCTCCCAAAAACATTTCGAATTGTTATTATTCATTAAGGAGATTTGGTTCACTAACTACCTTTCAACACTTATCCTAAATTAAGTGTTTTGTTAATCCATAATATTTATTAAAAATTACTAATAAATTAAGAAATCCAGTATTAAATCGTTTAACAACTCTAGATAGGCATATTAGATCGTACGTTTAACCCTAGGTGCCAAACATGTGATCAAAGACTATTGTGCAAAAACTGAAAGATCAAGCTAGAATACGAACTACTGACCAGGAACTCTTCGCGTATGAGTAAGAACGGAGAACAATTAACAATCCTTCGATCATAAAAGATATATACGGTGGATGCATTTTCTTAATATATAACGATATGCAGTAACTTTACGTTCATTGCATAGCAAATGCAATAATCCTTGCAGTGTTCTCACACTATGTAATAAGATGTGTTTTTACACTTTCATCGATTAGATACTAAAGATGAATTCAAATCCTCTAGGGGCGATTTTTTTCCAATACTATTAATTTTCACCATAAATATGTAGTAACTTGCACTTAAAAGTGTAAGCCTATATTTATTACAACTAGTATCCACCCACGTGCAATGCACGATCCAAATATTTTTCTGAAACGAATGATAAGAAAAAAGAATTTAAACACCAAATAAAATGTGCAGAAACGAATAATCAGAAAAAAGAATCTATACACCAAATAAAATATGCACAAAACTGTAGAGAGCTCGACAGATAAGAGAAAATGTTTTTGTTGATGTGTAATCCATATGCAAGTCTATAACTTTTCTAGCCACAAAATAAATATGAAAAGTCATGGAATGAACACTCTATAAGCATTCGACGGCCAACAAAATAACGTACCGCATGATCTTGTAAAACACATTGTTTGCTGATCACAATGGTTTTGTCTCCAGCTGCGGTTGTGTCAAAAACACGAATGCAGCGTACTTTGACAACCAAAGAAATTGACGAAGCCTCGAGGTCATTGAGCATGGTGTGGAATGGTTCCATGGCATCAAGCTTTCTTTTTATGGCAAAAACAAAAATAGTATGTGGATATCCAACCTTTAAATGACATGTTTATATGCTAAACATTATGCACGTAACTTGTGAAACCTCCCATTCACTCCACTTTGTATTAGTCGTGTGATTACCATTTATTAAGTTAATTAATGGAACGTGTATGAAATATAAATCAGTTACAATCAATATAGTTATGGATGAATTAGTACATGCTCTATATTTAATATAGATAAATAAATCGGTAAATTCTATCCCTACAATTATGGAATTCAACTCACTCTAGATTTCTAATTTAATCATCAATATAAATTGAATCAAATTATCTTTGTTAACCTTCCACTCACTCCACTCCCACTTACTCTAGATTTTTAATTTTTAATTTAATATATTTTTAAAAAAATCTCTCCAAAACTCCCCTTTTATATGTTGTATAGATAACAAACATTTTATTTAACCACCCTTATGTGTGTTGTTTTTAAATAGAATCCTTTTATACGTAATTTTTTCAAAATTATGATATGTTATATAACCTATATAACATTTCTCATGTGCTAGTACTTCTATATACTATATCTTACATATGTTTGAATTTGAATATCCCACAAACTTTTATAAAAAGATAAATTATGGAGTAGTAAAAAAAAATCACCCAACACTGCTCACTCACTCTCCCTACTCCTATAAACTAAGCACCAAGCAAGATCACTCGAATCTCATCTTTTGTTCTCATCTCATCAAATGGATTCCAACGCTGCATTCAACAAATTTCTCTATTCAAATTTCTCCAAAAAATTAGAAAATTTCATTTGGTCTAAAGAGGAAAACCCTTCTCCTAATGCAGAAGAGCTCAACGAGCCCGTGATCGACCTCGGTGGTGGCGCCCAAGCCACTGATCTCGTTCGAGCCGCGTGCCTCAGCCACGGCTTGTTTCAAGTGACCAACCATGGCCTCGATTTGGAGCTCATAAATTCAGTATATGATCACGTGAATTTCTTCTTTAATCTCCCAATTGATGCCAAAATGAGGGTTCAGAGGCGCCCCGGGAGCTTTTCGGGCTACTCGTTTGCAAATGCAGATCGGTTCTCTTTGAATCTTCCATGGAAGGAGATTTTTTCTTGCATATTTAATGAAGGTGGTAGTGATTCTGATGAGATGCCCCTTTTTTTCGAATCCGCATTTGGTCAAGAATTTGAGAAGATAAAGTGAGTTTTTTTTTTATATATATATATAGATTATTGTTGTTCTTGCATGTTTGATACTATGTTTTGTCTTTTATTATGCTCAATTATGTTACTACTATTTTGTTTGTTTTGGAAAGTATATATGCATATACCTTCACTATGTGAGGTGTGTGTTTTCTTGATTTCTTGTGTGTGATATATGCATGGTCAATGATGTAATCTTGTTCTAGACTATGTGAGGTGTGTGTTTCCTTGGATTTGATGAGTTGGGAGTTTATAGATTGTATGAAAAATTTGATCTTTACTATATATGACCTAAATAATGTACGGTTACATTGCATTAGTAGTATTTTATTAATTTTAAATTTTGGTTTATGTTGTTGCAGATTAGATTTCCAAAAATATTGTGATGCCATGAAAAAGTTGTCTCTAACCATAATGGAAATATTGGGGGTGAGCTTGGGGGTTGATAGACAATATTATAAAGATTTTTTTGAAGATGGTAGCTCTATTTTGAGATGCAACTTCTACCCTCCATGCCAAGAGCCAGGCTCTGCGATCCCACTGCTCTCACCATTCTTTACCAAGATCAAGTCGGAGGTCTTGAGGTCTTAGCCGATGGCCTATGGAAGTCGGTGAGGCCAATACCCGGTGCCCTAGTTGTCAACCTCGGCGACACTTTCTCCGTAAGTCAGTACTAACACGAATTATCAAAAAATATTTTTGCTCCAATACTAAAAATTTAGAAGAAAAAAAAAATCAGAATTTGTGACAATTATAACCTAATGATTGATTGAATGTAATAGAGCCTTTTCCATGTTGTTAAGTTGTAATTGTCATAAAAAAGTTGGTGTATAATCACAGAAGAGACATTTGTAATTGATGCCTTTTTAATCAATCAAGAATTGTACGGATTAGAAAGTGATTAGACAACACTTATAGTGATATTTCATGGGAAATAGTCATATCAATATGTTAGTTTGTATGTTTTGTGAAGGCATTATCAAATGGAGTGTACAAGAGCTGCCCACATAGAGTTGTGGTGAACAAATCATTGGGGAGAATTTCAATGGTGTATTTCTTGTGCCCTTCAGAAGAAAAAGTGATCAAACCTCCCAAAAAGCTAGTGAGCTCAGAGAGGCTGAGGCAATATCCAGATTTCAAGTGGTTGGATTTCCTCAATTTCACACAAAAACATTATAGGGTTGATGTTGCAACACTCCAAAATTTCACTAAATGGCTCAATTCCCACCAGCCAACCTAAACCCTAGGTGGCTAGGGTTTCTTAGACTTTTGTCACCCCACCACCACAATTTATGCAATATTTATACATGCCACTTGTGTGTGTGTGTGTGTGTGTGTATAAATGTGTGTGTATAAATGTGTGTGTGTGTGTATTTATTTTGGTGAGTCTAGCTTGCTAGCTAGCTAGCCCCATTGTTTGTTATTGGGGTTAAAGGTATTGATTGGAGGGGGGTGGCATATTACTATGTAATGTTATATCTCATCGTGTGTATGTTGTAATATTTTATGTGCTCTTTGTTTCTTGTGATTTATTTCAACGTGTTAATCATAACTTTGACGATTTTCTTAATTGTCTCATAGATTTGAATTTGGGAAATTGAGCATGACATGGACGTTGGGAATGTGATCTCAGCCCTATTTTTTTGTAGGGATCGTAATTGAGTAAGAATTATACGTGATTTCAGCCATATTTAATCATAACTTTATCAATCACGAAAAAAAAAGAAGAAGAATGGAAAGAACATGATTCCGGTCCTATTTTTTGTACAAGACGTAAATCTGGAGTGAAACGACGACAATTAATAATTTATTCCACAACATATGTTTCCAGCGTCCGCATCTTACGTTCCTGGCATCCACGTCATACGTTCCCGGCGTCCATGTCACGCTCAATTTTTCCAAAATTCAAATCCATGGGAAAATTTCTGAAAATCGTCAAAGTTTGGATTAATTCGGTCATTTTTAAGTTATGGAAAATACCAGAGTTTGACCAAATTTTGTGATTTTTTGGGCTATTTGCCCTAGATTTTAATACTAAAATAGTATCCTAAGGGTCTTGACTTATCCTTTCACCAATATTTTTGTGATTCCATAGTTAGATTATATATGTACAATAACAATCAAAAGCTGAAAATTTTAAAGTGGAATGGAAAAAATAATTCACCCGTTTTTCATTTGATTGATCATGGCATGATTGAAATTGAAATAGTAGAATAGATGTAAAATATATGATGGGGGACATGACT
The DNA here is from genome assembly GCF_023119035.1 of Salvia hispanica. Classification (NCBI taxonomy): domain Eukaryota; kingdom Viridiplantae; phylum Streptophyta; class Magnoliopsida; order Lamiales; family Lamiaceae; genus Salvia; species Salvia hispanica. Next base: position 56,991,024 of record NC_062968.1, on the reverse strand, counting down.
GTAACTAAATCCAAAATATTTGCATGAGGACAAAAAACATGGGATGTGTAAATTATATCTTATCACCAATATTTATGAAATTTCTATTTTAAACAGCATTATATCACAAAGAAAAGAGCCATCCTAAAACAAAAATATCTTTATGAAAGTCTCTTATTGGTCGAGTTTTCTTGTGGCGGTAAATTTAAAGTCAATATATTTTTATTACAAAATAAAAACCAAATATTGCATGGGAATGCATTTTTTTCTTGTGGCGGTAAATTTAAAGTCAATATATTTTTATTACAAAATAAAAACCAAATATTGCATGGGAATGCATTTTCATTTAAAATTGATATATTGCACATTCAAGGCCTATTCATAATAATTACAAATAACCAAGCTTAACACATAAAATAATTTATTTATTTTAAGTCCGTAAACAAATCAAAAACCAAGATCAAATGAAGGCGCATCAAAAATCCCAAAATTTTGTTCTTTAATTTCATCTGAACCTACTATTTTTTCTGTTGAGTGCTCTGTTTTATTCTTGAACAGCTTTGTAGCTTCTTCTTCTAGTGCATCAAGATCGATCCCTTCATAAAAATCATCGTCTTCAAAAATATCTACGGCCTTTTCCATTGTCTCTACATGTACGTGCGCAGTCGAGTTCTCATGTGCAGCCCCGGAGAGTAGAGAGAACTCCGTGTCTAAATTAAGCATTGGTAGGGAGTGTGCTTGGTGGAGGCTCAGTTTTCTTTTCCGACTATCCGGCCTGCTCTCGAGCATCTCTGTGGGAACCCCGTTGCCTGCACCTTTGTTGTTCCTGGCAGTTGATTCAGAGCCAGTTTGAGGAGCATCGTCGCGTCCTGTTCCTGTTGAGCTTCCGCTTCCATCCATTTTGCTGCTTTGAACCACAGAGTCGGGACTGTGGCTTGATGGGAAGCTTGGGGGTCTTGGAAATGGAGATTGACTGAGTAACGATCGCCTGCCATTAAATTGAAACGGTAAACATAATATAGGATAATCCACTACAGACTGATGAATTGAATGATTTTGAGATCATACAATCATAGTCTTTCAAATACTCGTAAGTTCAATCTATCATCCAACGTAAACAGACAAACGGGAAGATGATGGGTGTTATTGGTAACCTGTATATTGCCATCATGTCAACCCTAGTGCTGGCAGCTTGGGTATTAGAAGTTGTAGGATTGATCCCGTCGTCTATGAAGCTATCCTCAAACGAACTGTCCTCTTGTACATCCTCCTCGTCATCCGACGCCATAGCATCAGATGATACCCTAAACATGAAAGGGTATTAAGATAGGTAAAATGCCTCACCTGTATGAACTGTAGAAGGTGCACTTACTCGGCTTCTTCTTCAATATATGTTGCAGCGCCTTTTGCTTGCTTCTTCTCACCTCGAGGTTTATTAAGAGACTTCTGCAAGCATAAGTGGCCCAGTAAATTTGCATTTTCATTGATGAAAAGAATACCTTTGAGAAGCGTAGTGGATTTATGATGGCTAACCCTTCTCGAAACATATTTTTCGCCTGCACCAGATGAGTTTCTGGATTCTGTTGGAACTTTCCTGTTGCAATCTCCAAGCTTCCGCAGCCTACGGAACTTGAACGGCTGCTCGACACTTTCAGGCTGGACACCACAATCTGGAGTCCAATCTTTACTGCTACTCCTGTCCGAGAGTTTAGTAACAGGAGTTCGCAGCTCATTTGTAACGGGAACAGGTGAGGAGCATGCTCCCACTGTGCCCGTGTTGCAATCCCGTGGAGGTGTTCGAATGCCATTGTCGATATCCATCTCCCCCAAGCTGCCATTTATATCTTCCCTCTTGTCATGTTGACAAGAGTTTAGGAAACGCTCAGTTTCCAGATTTGGGGGAGAAACGAGAGCAGGACAAGCGATACCATCACCTTGGTTGCCCTTCCACATCCCTGCATCAGAATTGCAGACAGAGGCATTGATAATTGTACATGTTATGAGGAATGCTGCAATGAATACATACCAGAATCATTTATCGGAGATTCTGGAACAACTCCACTTTTGATTAAATTAGTCAGTCTCGGACTAAGATAGAAATCTATAAGATCCTGGTCTGAAATATCCATTTCGTTCTGCATTCTGCTTGAAACTGGGGAATGGAGAATTTCCTCAGCCTCGTCGAACTTCTTCGCATCTTTAGATGAGAGGTCACCTACACTAAATTCATGTACAGTGACTTCGGTGGGTCTTGGGTGCAAAGGGTGATTATCTATAGGTTGCAGAGGAATCTCTGCGCAGTCTACACGTTCCTGTATTGAGTGATCAAGAGAAGCCATACTTCTAGATTCAATTCGTTTAGAACTCGAATCTAGAGGCACTTTAGGTAATGATAATACCAGGACATTTCCAACACTATCAACAGACACAAATTCTGAAGCAAAGAGGAAGGTATGAAGCCAAGTTTTTGGTTTGTGAGAGTCTTCGCTCTGCAGATCTTTCACAGTCACTTGAAGCTCTCGACCCGATTCTTCCGCTTCTCTATTCGATTCCTCTTCAGCAGGATCAGTATACCTCTCTGAATTTGAAACATTCCAAAAAAGAAAACCATGTAGAATTAAAAAGCAGCCAAGCATGAAGATTCTAACATTGTGTTAATATAGCTACTAAATATTTATGCTGTGCTTTCCATCTTTTTTGATCCTTGATAGATCAAATGACGCTACATCTATCGAAATGGAAGTCACAGACGGCAAAGGCCTATCTTTTGCCAACTAGTTACCTTCTATAATGTTATCACGAGGCTCTGCCTCTGAAACTCTCAAGCAAGGATCTAGAATGACATCGTCCTGAATCAAGATAGTAGCTCAAATTATTCCAAAAAATAGCCTACTGAATATAGACGAGCCTGTTGTGAACAAACAAACATACCTCTGCTGAGGGATTGCGATCGTGAGAATATGGTAGGTCTTGCAAATCCTGCATGGTATCTATTAGTAGCTGCGTTCGAGATGAATGCAGCACACTGTTTGCAGGCGATGGATATGCCTGGAAGTGAGGAAAAGCAATGAGAGATGGTCTCCAAGCATCTTCTTGAGTGGCGACAAAATACTTGGCGAGCAAATCTTTCTCAGCATCTGTAATTTTGTCCTTGTATGCTGGCCCTGGAATGAGTTCAGAGTCCTTTGCTTTTGACCCACAAGGAACAAATTTTTCAATTGACATTTCAAGAAATTGCAGTTCTGGTTTGAGAAAATGTGGAACCTGCAATTGCGCGTGTAAAGGTAAAAAAACCTGGTTATCTATCTATAACAATGATTGTGTCAGGCAAGTGAAACATAATCTGCAGAGAAAGCATACCATCCTTGGACTCGGGTGGAAATTAAAACTCTTTGTGCCACCATGTATCATGTGCTTACTTATAGACTTGCCATTCGCTTGCTTTTGCTTATAACCTCTCAATTCTGCCCCTTCGCATGCTAAAACTAGTGAGCTAGTTAAGGAAACTGCTTATGAAAAGGATTTAAGGTAATTAGTAAATACGATGTACAAGATCTACATACGAGAGACACAGATAGAAAAGGATATCAACTCGTCCTTCCTGGTTCCTCCCGGTTCTCCCCATGCGTTGAATCATCCTCAAAGGCGAGATATTAGCATCAAAGCATATGACAAGATCAACTTCCATGATATCAAGACCTTCCTCACCGATTGAAGTTGCAACAATGACATTGTACCCGCCTGTCCGAAATTTCTATGGACACAAGTATATAACCACTAAGAACCGAACAGAATACCACAAATAGACAAAGCAGTACCTCTAGAACTGCTTGTTGAATTTTTTGGGATTGTCCTTTTGAGTTTTTTCCTGCAGAGAACAATAAGGTCAAAAATTAATTACAAAATACGAAGTACAAAAATTTACCAAGAAATATAGCAACAGCTAACAATTTGAGAGCACATAATAATGGTTGAGGAGAATAGATAAAGGCACCTGTGTTTTGTCCAATGAATTCTGTAGCTTTAACAGATTCCCCAATGTGTTTAAGTGTATCAAGTATGTCCCTGAATTTTGAATATTAAAGTCAGAACTAAATTTTTCTTATATCTATACATTGATTCAGCATAATAGGCTACAGAAATCAAAGAAAGAAACGAAGATAAAGGATTCAAGATCACCTGACACTACCCCTGAAATTTGAAAAAATTATCACCCTGGAGTTTTTTGGATCTTTTACCTCTGCACCAAAATTCCTTAACATGAATAACACCACATTTTTGCTATATAAATAAAAAATACTCAACTAAAGAAAAAGGCCGAAGAAAGTTTCCACACAATAAGCATATCACTGTCAAAGAACAAAAACCACAATGCTACATACTAAAATGTTCAGTCAGTACTTCCAGCATTTTTGTTAGTTTGGGGCTAGGAGCACCGTGGGTAATAGTTTTCTGCATTATAAGTTTTGCTTTCAAAATTGCTTCGTTTCTGCTTAGCAGTCGTGCAAACCACCTGCATAATGGAGATAACTTTAAACAAAAGCGGAGAAAGGTTTACGGATCTAAATGCTGATTAACAGTGGCATACCCTTTTTTCAATTTTTCATCAAGCAGCTCAAATGCAGGCCTTATACCATGGCTTGAAAGCAATTTCCTGAGATGGTGCAAAGTAACAAGAGCAGCAAAATAACCCATGAATTCACCATGCCTTGATAGAGGAACATTTGCAGGCGGCTTTTTGCAAAATGTCTCCTTTGATCTTAGAAAATCACAGGGGCTCAACTATGTATTACAAAAACAACAGGACATGGGTGTGATTTTTCATTCAGCTAAAAGGATGTAAACAAATTTGAGAATCTGACAGTCCAGTGATCTGAAGTTCAAACAATAGGATACATGAACATACTGTCTTGATGTCTCTCTTAGGAAGCAGCCCAAATGAGCAAAGTTGGGCATGATATGGACGTCCAACTTCCAAAAGCAGACTATCTATATCGATTGCTTCATCACCCATTGGTACCTAAAAGAAAAATCTTATAATTTCATATGATTCCTAGAGTATAATTCAGTTATTCATATATGTAACTAGTAGTACCTCAATTAGTTCTATCTTTCTATCGTGCACATAAGGCTGTACATCTGGATCACTTTCACTCCGGTATTCAAGTGTTGATATTTGAAGATTGTCAATGACATGCTGGATTGTCTTCTGGTTAGCTGAATTATGACCAAGAAGAACAATTTAACAAAAGCAGTCTGAATATTAATCAACATCTTTTGGGTGAGTCTGTGCAGCACTTACATCCGGGTGTTGCAGACAAACCTAGTATTCTTAGTTGGGTGGAAGCATCCATCAACTGCAACATTGGTCAAATTGTATAAGTTTTTTTTTATCGAATAGGGTGACTAATTAACAGGCAAGTTTTAATCAAGCTCTAAGCTAGACCAATGGACTCTATGTGCTCGCCTATGTGATCCACTTAGCATAGCTCATGAGAATGCATTGGTTTAGGCTGTACTATATTTTGATAGTTCAAGTCAAATTCAACTCACTTCACTCCAAACAAGTATTTACAAGCCTATTATTTTTCAAAGTTTTGATTTTCATGTAAAGACATCCCAATAGCCAATACAGAAAATGTAAATATGGAATAGTAATTCAAAAGACTTAGAATCATAACATATTGTTCAATTCACTATTTTACTAGAAAACGTCCATGAATCAAGGAGAATTGAAAAGTAGGGTTTAGCGAAGCCATATTTCTCACTGTAGAGTTTGTGTAAGTAGATCTTTAACCATGACCAATTTTATGTAATAGTACAAGTTTGCACCAAGTGCTATATTCATGATAAAATTGAAATGGAAAAACGCTGAGCCAATGCAAGTGATTTTTCAAGGCTTCCCCACACTTATAAAAACAGAATGATAAATACTAGTATATCACAAACATATGAGAACTCTGGCAGCTCATTTATCATCATTTTCTAGTTCCACATATGATGTTGGATTATTTATGTTTCAAATTTTGCAAATGCACACCAATAACATATCACAACAAGTTGAGAAACAGACCAGACTGTATATCCTTCTCTAACACTTGTGGGGTAACAAAAAAAACGCGTTTGCATTTCCAAAGTTCTGCTCTTCTCGAAGGACTTTTCTGTCCCGTTAGATCAATAGTCCACTCCTAATATCAGTAGAATGACATCTTTTTAAGTATCGGTATCAATATGAAACATAAGAAATGTAAGTCCGAGAATATTGTAATAATAGGCTTACTTGCGGAATACCAACAATCTTATGGCAAGCTTCTATTTGTTGCAGCACTAGTGGTCGAGAAGGAGCAGCAAAAACTATTTTTCCTGCAGAAGAGAGTTGGCAAGATTGTTGAACAAAGACTTCTAGCACCAAATATTTGCAAATACAGGTAAACACTAACATGATTATCAGCATGCTATATCCTATATACTTTGACAGTGGTCATTCTATGATGTCTTGTTACAACTTGGAAATACTAATATACTCCATCCATCACATAAAATAGAGACTTTGGTGACGAGTACGACAACGGGTTTTAATACGAAATTAGTAAAGTAGGATAGAAAAAAAGAGAGAAAGGTTGATCCGCATTTGATGATTGAGACATGTAGTATATTATTATTATCAATAGTACAGGATCGCATACCTTCAGGAAACCATCTGAAGAAGTTATACATGACTACAGCAGCAATTAGAGTTTTGCCAAGTCCTGTTGGCAGTGACACTAAAGTATTGGCAAACAGTGCAGTCCTGGTAATAGATAACTGATATTCACGAACGGGGACATTTACTGACACGAAACACAAGTGAGGAATAAATTAACAAGTTGAGTACCTCCCAATGATATTCATAAAATTAAAATAAATAAAATAGATTCTATAAGTTTTTCAAACAAGCTTGTCACAAGCAACATGGAACACAAAGATCAATCACAGTGACCTCGATTTCTAAAGGCTAAAGCAAAGAAAAGTTGATCAACACCTAAACACTTTGGGAATCACATGACACCTAAACATGTTGTCAAAGGTTTGTCTTAGAAGTACATCTCACTTTTCAAAATTTCACCTTCTTAAACGATGGCCCCATAAGGATTCTGTCATATTTCTTGTACACATTTAGTCAAACAGCCTCAGCTCAGATCCGACACATCAACACACACATCCTTTCAATGTAGTTGCTCGTTCTTATAACTCAACAGACAGAAATAAACCCTTATAAATAGGTTTTGAACCTTTGTACACAAAAGAAATACCCTTTCAACAAATTCCTAATTCACCACTAAGATAGTCTGCTGTTATGCATATGATCAAGTTGTAAACTGTACACACGAAATCCAAGCCCTCGTCATATTATTTAATACCCTAATGTTGTTTCCAGCAACTTCAGCTTTCCCGGGACTAAACATAACATATGCAGACAAGCCTTCCGAGATCACAAATAAACACACACCAACAAAAGAAAGACATAATACATACGCATATATGTATATATACCAGGGTAAATCCATGTCTTGGCAGTCTCAGCATCAATCTTAACAAACTCATTAACCTTCTCAGTTTCTCGACAAATATTTTCCCCAATACCACTACTCACACGTTGCTGCCCACACGAAATTTCCACCCTTTCCTCAAATTTCCTCGAATTGCAAGACGAAGCCCCAATAAATCTATCTAAAGTAGTCTGCCTAGTCGAAGGCGCTAAACTAATAGCATCAAATTTCCCCTTTTTCCGCATTTCTTCATCTACATTCACAAACATCTCTTGCTTGCGATGTGAATTAGGAACGACTGCGGCAGCAGTCGCCTGGCACGCCACGTCGATTTCGTGCACAGCTGCTTCCCAATCGAATTCCTATTTCGTATGAATCAGATTGAAATCAACATAAGACGCGTATCCAGCAAAATTAACAAAAATATAATAGAAGTGAATAAATTGAGGTTTACATCATCGTCGGGTGTAAATGGTTGGAGTAAAATTACTTTTTGATGTGACATATACTCAAAAATGAGTTTGAGTTTGGCATGAATGGTTGGAGATGGCCTTAGTGCCAAAATTTTGATTGATTGCAGATCTATAGAAACCGATAATTTAGTTGCAAAATCAGAATAGTTAAAACTATCATAATTTACACACAAATTTTAAAGGTGGTGTGCAAGACAAAAGTTTAGGAATTTAGTGGCAAATTAATCTTAATTCAAATACCTATAATAAATGAAAATGATTAACTATAGTTAGTATCATTTGCTTTCAAATTATATGGAAAATATATTTTATTTTTCCATTCGAGCAAAAACTCACATGTAGAGTATGTTGTACTCTATCTAATAGTACTTCATCTTGACTCACCTAAATTTACTAAACATATCTTCTTTCATTATTGTAATCAAAAGAAACACTTCAATTAAAATGAGAGTTGAATAAATATTTATTTCCTTCCGCGTATAATTGTAAAATTGCAATAAGTGTGTGTACACCTATAAAACACAATCCTTGTATCCCAATTCAGCATACATTCCAACCCAAATATTTACACATTAACAATTGAGTTTGAGAGAAAAAAAAAACTCTAGAAAAGATGAAGAAATTTGCTATCTCCTTCATATTTTATTTGGTTGTTCTACTACCTATGTTCACCCCTTCTCTAGGTACATGCAATATTAGTAGTATATATATGTTGGAAAATTTTATTTTATGTAATTTTCATATGTTGAAATATTTATTTGATATAACTATTGTTTTTATTTTTTAGGGCAAGAGTTGAAATAGATATTCCAAGAATAGGTGCATGTGGTAGCAATGGACAAAGAGATTGTTTTTTGAAGGTTGTGGGATCTAATCCAGCAAGCAGAATGCCCAGAAAAATTCGTTGTGTTGATATAGGAAAAAATAGAAGCAAATGCACTGGTGAAATTGTGTGCTTTTGAATTAGGGGTAACTATGTTATAAAAATAAAGTAATTAATGTATTTTACTTTATTTACGGCTTATTGAGTGAGATCAAATGATCAATGGCATTGTCATGATTCATCCCATTTATAAAGTTAATTTGATTTAATTAAGTTAAAAGATTGATAAATGGTCTCTTGTTTGTTACAAATTTATATGAATGTATCTAGCTTTGGTTTGTAGTTTCAAATTTTCAATTACCATGAGCATCAAATTAACAGCATCAAATTGATTCTAATTACTCCATATATATGAAAATGTTAATCTCGGGTCATTAGGTTACCATCATCCTAGTATATAGTAGCTCGTTTGATGAGAAAGATGAGATATAACAAGATTTGTTAAATAAGATAAGAAATGCGGGCTTCGTGTCAAGATAAACTCGGATGAAGGTTTTTTTGTTATTGTTTGATAGACAAGAAATTATCTAGATTTTGTATTAATAAATCATAATAAATAAGGTGGAAATGCTATCCGACCAAATTTGTGAGATACATATCTTTGTATTTTAAGGAAATTTTTGCGGGCTCGAATGGGTCATAGAGAAAACCACGGGCTGACATAATAGGTTAACTATGATATCAGACATTTAGAAATAGTCTTATAAGTATCTATATCTAGGCATTACTAACTTATCAATCAAGCCCAACAATTACCATATTAATCATTAGATTATAATATCAACGGTCGTGATTTTAATTTTTATGAGCTACTGATTATTGAGTGTTAATACACATTAAAAGAAGTGCTAATACTAGTTCAATTGTGGTTATATTTGTTATGTACTTACTATGTTTTTATTGAACTTTGATATAGTGAGAAGTCTATAGTGATATATTGGTGACAAATCTATGTTGGTGTGGTTGTATATATATTGATAGTGACAAGTCTATGGTGATCTATCGTTGTGTTGTGTTAATATAATTCTTAACTCACCCTCAAATTACTAAGTAAAATTAAATAATAGTCATTAGATCATTAAATCAAGACACAAAATCATTTAGTTATGAGTATCAATAAAGTGTATAAAAAATATCAATTAGAGATATTAATGTCAATTAACAAAAAAGTTAGTTATAACTAAATTTTAAAAAAATATCTTAAAATTTTAAATGATTATAACTATCTCAATTTAAATTATTTTTCACACAATATACATTAAATTAAAGGTATCATTTTAAGAATTCTGAGGAGATCTCACTTACATATGTTTAGATATCAAAATTTAAACAAAAATTCTTGAATTTTCGTATTTTTTAGTATTTTGTAAGAAGCAGTCAAATGTCAACATAATTATCATAATATATCAATATAATTATAGTAGTTTTCTTATCTTTTTAAATTTAAATGATAATAAAATAAAATTACACGTGATAATTTATAGACCATTAGATAACTGAAAATCTTATAGACTTAAATTAGTTGCAGTTAATAATTAAAGATTGAGTTAGCAATTATGGAGTACTATTTTATAAAATGTTACTTAGTATTATACATTAATGTATTAATATTTGATATACTAGTAATATTGTATTGATTTTTTAATATATTATATTGCTATTTGGGATGAATTTATAAGGAGTAGATATTAATAATTGTCAAATAAAATGGAGAAGATGGAGTTGAATGGAAACAATTCTATGTGAAATATCTAAATCCAAGGAATAAATCGTGTAGGATATTATGAACAGTTTGAGAGAATTTAGAAATTAATTAACTACCCTAAAAGAAGATTACAATATTACTCTTTCTAAGTAAATTAAAACATAAATAAAATATGACATTTTTTCGAGCCATTGGATATGAAATTAAACGATTGAGATTTGACTGTTAATATCTAAATCCTCATAAATTATTTATTGCAGCCATTGGATAAATACTATACTATAAATTTTTCGAGCCATTGGATATGAAATTAAACGATTGAGATTTGACTGTTAATATCTCTATGTATACTATATTTGACATTCTTTCGGTAAATAAATTCCATTCTACTCACCAAATTCGCAGCTAATTGATTATGCTCCAAATCAATATTTCATCACTATAAATTCAGATTTTCTTACTCGATTCAAAATAATATCTATAAAAAGATCACTCTGCTGATCCCAAGCCCTCTAAACCTTATATATAATTTGAAAATTTCGAAGGAATAAAAACATAGAGAAAAGATGAACAAGTTCGCAATCACCTTCATGCTCTTTCTAGTCGTTCTACTACCTTTATTCGCCCCATCTGCAGGTACGAACTGTTTCTTATCACGAGTGTAGATTAGAGGTGCCCACGGTTTAGGAACCGATGGTTACGGTTCGGAACCGACGGTTCCGGTTTTAGAAATTGTTGAACCGGAACCGAACCGCGAGGGTGTTTTGCGGTTCCGGCTCCGGTTCCAAAACCGCCGTTTTTTTACGGTTTCTCACGGTTCTAAACCGCTGGTTTTTTTGTGGTTCCGGATTGATTTCACGGTTTTCCGGCGGTTTTTCGCAGTTCCAGTTTGAAACCGTCCGGAATCGACAGTTCCGGCACGGTTTTGGTTCGAAAATTTTTGAACATGAACCGAACCTTCAAAAATCGACCGTTCCAGTTCGGGTAAATTCTCACAGTTTCGGTTCAGAACCGTAACCGACGGTTACGATTTCGGTTTTAACCGCCGGTTGATAAACCTTGGACAGGTCTAGTGTAGATGAAGACCATTATTAATCCTTTGCTAAAAGAAAAAAATATCACTTATGTTGTGAATATTTGAACTTTTCCTATGCATAATTTTAATTTTTAATTTTTAATCTTGATTTTATTTTGATTATAACTTTTTAGGACAACAGAAGAAATATTGTCAGGCTCCAAGTATTCCAAGAATAGGTGGATGTGGTGAATATGGACATAGTGATTGTATTCTAAGAGTTTTGGGGGCTTATCCAGCCAGCAAAATGCCCTCTAAAATTCGATGTATTGGTGTAGCCAAAAACAAGAGCATTTGCACTTGTCAAATTGTTTGTGACTCTTGAATATTGAGAAATTTTATTTCAAACTTTTGAATGATTTGATTTGGGTTTTTTGGCATGATTATCATGATTCATTCCAGTCAATGATGAAAGTTTGATTGAGGTGGAATAAGATTCAGGTTTTGTTAAACATTGGCTCATGCTTTTTGTGTTTGATTTTTTTATGTTTCTTCCAAATCTGTCAATATTGCATCATTCGAGCACAAACTCACAAACGTACTAAATTCATTAAAAATTAAAATCTTAATAAAGTCGAAAATTATATAATTAAATAACTTAAAAAGCTGCAACATTACATACTTAAAATCCTAAACAAAGCCAAAAAAAACTACACATACTTACAAGGCTACAAACCCAAATCTTTCTGGAGTCCTAGAATCATCTTCCAGTGTACATCCTGTTGCTGTGGGTTCATCGTACTCGTGTCTGCGTACAAGGCTCTCTGCACCACTTGATACATGGTTGCTCTATTCGCCTCCCTCGTCTCCGATGAATCTGGGGGCGTCACACTGCTTGAGCCGCCCTTCGGTGCCTTCATTCTAATCGGATGGCGCATTGGCTCTTGGTTCACTCCCTCGCTCACTCCACGAGGAACATCTCCAATTGGCATCTGAAGAAATCGCAGCTCTGGTTCGAGAAATTGTGGAACCTGCAATTGGGCGTGTGAGGGATAAAGACCTCGGTTACTAATGAAACATAATCTGCAGAGAAAGCATACCATCCTTGGGCTGGGGTGGAAGTTGAAACCATTCGTGCCGGTGCCACCATTTATCATGAGATTACTTATAGACCTCTGTTTCGCTTGGTTTCGCATATAACCACTCAATTCCGTCCCTTCGCATGCTAAAACTAGTGAGCATGTTAAAGAAATCGCTTATGAAAAGGATTTAAACTCGTTTGTAAATAAGATAGAGAATAAAGGATATCAACTCGTGCTTGCTTGTTCCTCCCAGTCCGCCCCGTGCGTTGAATCATCCGCAAAGGCGAAACGTTAGCATCAAAGCATATGACAAGGTCAAATTCCGTGATATCAAGATGTTCCTCACCGATTGAAGTTGCAACAATGACATTGTACCCGCCTGTCCAAATTTTCTATAGACACAAGTGAAATAAATCACTGAGGACCAAAACAAGTACCGAAAATAGAGAAAGTAGTACCTGTAAAACAGTTTGTAGAAGTTCATGCGATTGTCCTTCTGAGTTTACCAAGACAAGCAACATCTAACAATTTAAGAGCACATAACAATAGTTATTAATGAAGGAGAATCGATAAACGTACCCCAGTTTTGTCCAATGAAAACTGTTGCTTTAACGGATTGCCCGATGTTTTGAAGCGCATCAAGTATGTCCCTGAAGTTGAATAGATATGTTAGAACTAAAATTTTCCAATATTTATCTATTGAGTATTGATTCAGCATCATAGGTTACAGAAAGCCTAATAAAGAAACAAAGATCAAGATCACCTGACACTACCCCTGAAATTTGAAAAAATTATCACCCTGGAGTTTTTCGAATCTTTCACTTCTGCACCAAAATTCATTAACCTCAATAACACTGCATTTTTGCCCATATAAATAATAAAAACTCCATTAAAGCAAATGGCCAAGGAAAGTTTCTACAACAATTAACATTAACAATATTATGTCAAAGAACAAAAACCACAATGTTACGTACTGAAATGTTCAGTCAGTACTTCCAGCATTTTCACTAATTTGGGGCTAGGGGCTCCGCGGGAAATAGTTTTCTGCATTAAAAGTTTTGCTTTCAAAAGTGCTTCATTTCTGCCTAGCATGCGTGCAAACCACCTGCATAATGGAGATAACTTTAATTACAAGCGGAGAAAGATCTACTGATCTAAATGCTGATTAACAGTGGCATACCCTTGTTTCAAAATTTCATCAAGCATCTCAAATGCAGGCCTTATACTATGGGTTGAAAGCAATTTCCTGAGATGGTGCAATGTAATAAGAGCTCCAAAATAATCCAGGAATTCACCATGCCTTGATAGAGGAAAACTCGCAGGCGGCTTGTGGGAAAACATATCCCTTGATTTTAGAATATCACAGGGCCTCAACTGTAAATTACAAAACCAACGAGACATGCGTGTGATTGTTCTTTCTGCTACGAGGATGTAAACAAATTTGAGAATCTGGCAGTCCAGAGCTCTAAAGTGCTAAAAATGAATTAGAGACACACAAAATGCATTATGTATTATACTCCATATTTTAAAATATCTATTTAGTCATGCTTTGAGGAAATTCTGGAAAATTTTATGATACAAATATAGGCTAGAAACCTACAAAAAGGGGGAAAAACCTAAAGAATGAACTAAATCCAAATATTAGAACAATAGGATACCGGAACATACAGTTCGGGCGTCTCTGTTTGGAAGTACCCCGAAAGTGCAAAGATAGGCATGGAATGGATGTCCAGCTTCCAAAAGCAGTCTATCTATATCGGTTGCTTCACCACCCATTGATACCTGAAAGAAATTTCTTATACTTTCTTATGATTCATAGGATAGAATCCTGTAATCATATAAGTGACTAATAGTACCTGAATTACTTCTATGTTTCTATCGTGCACAAAAGACATGACGTCGGGATCACTTTCATTTCGGTATTCCAGTGTAGATATTTGAAGATTGTTGATGACATGCTGGATAGTCTGCTGTTTAGCTGAATCATGCCCAAGAATAATAATTTCACAAAAGCAGTCTGAATACCGAATCAACATCTTTTGGGTGAGTTTGTGCAGCACTTACATCCAGGTGTTGCAGTCAATGCTAATATTCTTAGTTGGATGGGAGAATCCATCAGCTGCAACATTGGTGCAAATTGTATAAGTTTTTTATCAAGAAATATGATGAATAATTAACAGATAAGTTGTCATGAAGCTCTAAGCTAGGCCACTGGACTCTATTGCTCACCTATTTGGTCCACTTAGCCTAGCTCATGATAAGATGCATATGTTCAGGCTGTACTATGTTTTGATAGTTCAAAGTCTAATCCTAAAACTATATCTTTTGCAATTTAGTGCATTTTTTTTATCTAAACGTGTAGCACAAGAACACGTGAAAGAAATAATGAAGCAGTATACCTCTCGAACGGCTCCACAGTAGTAGTAGTTTCCTGTTGCACGATGTGCCTCATCTATCACCAGGCACACCAGATTCTTCACCAAACAGGAGCCTACAACATATAAATATATTATGAATCATATGAAAACCCTGGCAACTATTTTATCATCATTTTCTAGTTCCTTCATATGATGTTGGATTATACTCTTATAGTTCCAACATATGATGTTTCTGATTTTGCAAATGCACTCTAACATATCACTACAAGTTGAGACACAAACCAGACTGTATATCCTTCTCTAACACTTGTGGAGAAACAAAAAAAACGCGTTTGCATTTCCAGAATTCTGCTCTTCTAAGCATCCCTCCAGTTAGATCAATAGTCCACTCCTAAGATCAGTTGAGTGACAGCTTTTTAAGCATATGTACTGATATGAAACATAAGAAATGTAAGCCCGGGAATGTTATAATACGCTTACTTGCGGAATTCCAACAATCTTATGACAAGCTTCTATTTGTTGCATCACTAGTTCTCGAGAATGAGAAGCAAAAACTATTTTTCCTGCATAAGAGAGTTGTCAAGATTGTTGAACAGAGACGTCAAGCATAGTATATTTGAAAATAGTTAAAAACTAACATGATTGTCAGTGGTCAATCATACTATACCTTATATAATTTGACAGTGGTCAATCTATGATGTATTATTACAACTTAACAAAAACTAAGCAACGAGTCTATTATGTGACTGCTAATTAGACATAAGAACATCTTTGTCTCCTAAATTATTTTAAACATATGAGAAAAAGTGCAAAAAGAATAAATATTTCAACTATATCGCCCAAATGTACTTTCAAACATCATGGATATGTTCTTGTATTTTGGATAATTTTGAGCCATTAGGCCATATAGAAATCAGAATTTACTTTCGAGGAAACACCTAATTTTGTAGTAGTCATTAGGATCTGACAAATTAATAAAACATTTACTGCTAATGTCATAATGCATGACTTATCTTTTCATTGTATGGTTTGACTGGGTAGAGAACTAGGGATTTGTTATGCTTTCATTAAACACCTAAGAAGGCAATCATACGATGTCCAATTCAAGCACACTTGGCATAACTGTAGCATTTGATGATTGAGGCACGTAGTCTATTATTATTATTACCAACAGAGTATATTATTATTACCAACAGTACAGGGTCACATACCTTCAGGAAACCATCTGAAGAAATTATACATGAAGACTGCAGCAATAAGAGTTTTTCCAATTCCTGTTGGCAATACCACTAAAGTATTGGCAAAGAGTGCAGTCCTTGTAATAGATAACTGATAATCACGATGAGGGACATTTACTGCCAATTAAAAAAAAAAAAGTGGACGAATAAATTAAAAAACTTGAGTATATCATGATATTCATACTTGCACAAAATAAAACCAAATAAATAAATAACTAAAACAGATTCCATAAGTGTGTGAAACAAAGTGACCTCAGTTTCTAAAGCATTCAAAAGTTGATCGACATTAACACTTTGGGTATCACATGACAAGCACTACTGATAATTTTGTCGAATCTTTGTCGCAGAAGTACTACAGCAGAACCTCACATTTGCAAAATTTCACCTTCTTAAAAGATGGTCCATAAGGATATCTGTCATATTTCTCGTACACATTTGTTCAAACAGCCTCATCTCAGAATCAGCTCATCAACACTGCAACACATACTTTCCTTCAATGTAGTTGCTCATTCTTATAACTCAACAGACAGAAATAAAGCATTAAAAGTAGGTTTTGAACCTTCGCACAAAAAACAAATACCGTTTCCATAGATTCCCACTTTACCATTAAGATAGGCTGTTGTTACGCATATAATCAAGCTGTCTGTACACAAGAAATTCAAGTCCTCGTCATATTCAATATCCTAATTTTGTTTCAAGCAACTTCAGCTTCCCCGGAACTAAACATAGCATATACAAACAAGCTTTCCAATATCACCAATGAACACAAACCATAACATATACATATACACATGCATATATGTGCATTTACCAGGGTAAATCCATGTCTTGGCAGCCTCAGCATCAATCTTAACCCCAACACTACTACTCATTCGTTGCTGCCCATACAAAATTCCAGCATTTACTTCAAATTTCCTCGAACTGCAAGACGAAGCCCCATTAAATGTATTCAAATTAGTCTGCCTAGCTGAAGGAGCTGAACTAATAGCATCAAATTTTCTCTTTTTCCGCATTTCCTCATCTACTTGTTTGCCATTTGTGATAGGAACGGCAGTTGCCTGGCACGCCACATCGATTTTGTGCACAGCTGCTTCCCTATCGAGTTCCTAATTCTCACAAATCAAATTGAAAACAAAATAAGACGCATTTCCCCCCAAAATTACTAAAATTAATAGTAGAAGTGAATAAATTGAACGAACTAGGTTTACATCATCGTCGTCCACGATTTGCAGAGGAGAGGATGCGGATGCCATAGCAGCTCTCGGTGAAGTACTTGCTTGAATTTAACCTAATGGTAGGTTTTTGGAGTTTTTGGGCTTTCGCGTCACCTACGCAATACCCTTTCCCGCCACTTTCATCTTAAATTTGAGCAATCAAATAGAGTCATTTTTTCTTAAAAGGATCACCTACCACTTTTCTTACAACATCTCCTACTCCACACTCACATACGAGTAGTGGACCCTATCATCATATTTTGTGTTTATAAGGATTGGAGTAGGAGATGTTGTAGGAAAAGTGATAGGTGATTATAGTACATTTTCCAATCTAGTGTTTGATATGTTTGTTAAATTTTATGTGAGGCTCGCTCAGTGGACAAAGACCAGTTGAATTAAAGCTGAAAATAGTGTTTTATTATCATGAAAAATTGAGTGATAATAATATGTGCAACACGATATCAATCTTAAATTACATAGAATTTATTAATATAGCTCTCCGGCTTAGACATATAGAAAAAGACAGAGGATAGTTTTGGAATTTCCTATTTTAGTGTGACTTTAAATAGAAAACCGAACATGTGATATTAGGGTGTCTCCGGTGGCGCCCTTCCCACTAGGACTTCCCACACAAAATTCATGCCACGTCATCACTAGGACTTCCCATTTCACTAGGACTTTTCATTGCACTAGGACTTCCCACTAGGACTTCCCGCAATAAAATTAATAAATTCACAATTAAAATTAAAATTTACGGAATTAAAATTTCGACACCAGCCGTATTTATAGAGTTTTTTTTAAAAAAAATAAAAAATAAAAATTAATTTTCGGTGGGACGTCCGAGTGGGACGTCCTACCCACGCCACAGTGGCGGATGTCAGGTAGGACGTTGGGCTGATGGGCGAGGACATGGGACGGGCGTGGGCGCCCTTCCCCTTCACTACGACAGACGTCGGGTAGGACGTCGGCGACGTCCTACCGGGACGTCCGCCATTGGAGACACCCTTAAGGACTATAGATAACATACTATCGATTCAAACACCACATGTAGAAATTGAAAACCAAGATAAGCATTTCTACAAAATGATTATGTTTTTATCTAAATGAAAGATAAACTTCAATTCAAACACACTTTATAGGTATAAAGTAACATATTTTCCCACTTTTACTTTTTTCTCTATCTTACTTTATTATGTCTGCTTTATGATCTTTTTATTTAGGAGGAATGCATTACGCACATTTTTCTTTATCTTTATGCCGAAAAGAAATGTCTCCACTACTATGAACGGATGAAGTACTATTAGATACTCCACTCTCTCACGTCCTAAATGACAAAATTTTCGTTATGGGATGCATGTACCACTCTAAATTTTAGTTGCATGTCTTTAATATGTGACGTGAAATCGAAATGTGTCTCTAAATGTGTCTTTATTAAGAGATGCAAAATGAACATGTATCTTATCCATTCTGCAGTGCAAACTTAAAAGTGTAACCAACATAGAACTTAGTTCTTGAATTCATCTCTTGAATTAATCGAAATTCCGAATCATGCCAAATTTCAATAAAAATTTCACTTTTTAATAAAAAAAATGATATACTAGTTCATATTACTTGTATAGTTGCATTACAATTTAAAATAAAAAAAAATTATAACAAAATTTTCGTTGTATTATTATAAAAGGGAAAAGGGAAAATTATACAACGAAAATTATCGATAGCACACGAACAACACTGAGAACCCATATCACGCTGCGCCCCCTCCTCTACGGTTCCAGACCTCTTCAACCAAATCAGCCTGCAGTGTTATATGTGATATTTTCCTCCATATATCAGTGAATCGCTGAATCAAGTATGCATTACTGCGTGGTACACCCATCTGTAGGGGGGTTGCAATACCGTGACTTGTGCTAGCACCATCTTCCGGTGCCCAGCGCTCTGCAGCAAATCCTTCATCATCTATTATCATATTGTGCAATATGATAGACACAGTCATGATGTCTTCGACATCATTTTCGTGGCATTGTCGAACCGGGCACTGGATAATGGCTCATCCCGCTTGGAGGACTCCAAAAGCCAGCTCAACATCCTTCCTAGCAGCCTCTTGTTTTTTTGCGAAATAGGTCTGCTTCGGCCCAACTGGTTTCCGGATCGTCTTGACAAACACGGGCCAGCTAGGGTATATCCCATCAGCCAAATAGTATGCCATGTTGTACAGCGTGCCATTGGCCACGAATGAGACTTGCGGACCCTCACCCCAGGACTCTTCATTGAAGAGATGCGACGATTGTAGAACGTTGATGTCGTTGTTCGACCTAGCGACACCAAAATACGCATGCCAAAATGCGACGATTGTAGAACGTTGATGTCGTTGTTCGACCTAGCGACACCAAAATACGCATGCCAAATTCGCAAACGATAGTCAGCAACGACTTCAACGTGGGATGTGGCCCTTTGAAACCAGAAGTGAACTGCCCCTTCCAAGCCACTGGGCAGTTCCTCCACTCCCAGTGCATGCAATCGATGCTGCCCAACATCCCGGGAAAATGATGCGCAATCCCGTGCATATTTATCAGTCTCTGACATTCAATGACCGTTGGTTTATGTAGATACTCCCCTTTGATATCTTTGATACCCCTAGGGTTTCTCCTTCGGCTTTTGTGTTAGAGTACGAATCATAGTGCTGAAAATCAATAAAATATTTCGAGATACAGATACGGTGTAGATGAGTGTGACCCATGATGTAGCCAAGAAATGTCAAACTTCGACATTCAAAAGATTGGTTTGAATAAGGTATAAAAGAACACAATCAGCCAGGAGTAGCAGAGAAGAAAAGGTGAGAAAAAAGTGGATGGAAGAGATACTGCATACTTCAATGAAAAAGGAATTATTATGTGGTGAAAGTGCTCCAAGGACCATAACAAATGAAGTTGGCATCATGGTTTCAATAGGTAAGTAAATACACAAGATGAATGTTAACTAAATTGATTATTTTAACCACATGCCCAAATCTATTTTAACAACTGTCAGTTCTAAGATCACGTAATAATCAAGATAAATTTTTGCCACGAAAATTAAATAATGAGTTGTAGCAAAAAAATCGAAGTGTACCTTGAAGAAAAGTCTATCGTCGTTTCCTTTACAAAGTAGTTTACAAAGTAGGATTCAGAACAAAACCCTGTTAAGTCCAGACAACATGATGCTGTTGATA
Organism: Salvia hispanica; assembly: GCF_023119035.1. Classification (NCBI taxonomy): domain Eukaryota; kingdom Viridiplantae; phylum Streptophyta; class Magnoliopsida; order Lamiales; family Lamiaceae; genus Salvia; species Salvia hispanica. Next base: position 56,970,320 of record NC_062968.1, on the reverse strand, counting down.
CGATTCTTGTTAAGTAAAGCCCCATACCGAAATCAGACGGTTTCACTAGAATGAATAGAAACAAGTAGGTTGAACTTTTTTCCCCACAGATAATTCCATAAACTTTGTCCAGCTTTATGCCTTTTAAGTGATACACATTATCTTTCTATCCTTTTGCTCCTTACAAATATTTTGGCTTACCTTAACTCACTCTAAAAAAAAGGACATGGAGACATTCAGATAAAATATCAACTTAGGATCATCAGAAAAATTAACACATGCATAAATTACAAGACTTACAGAGCAACACTAGCCTTCTTCCTAGGCCCATTACCGAATCACTCTCTTTGCCCTTCTGCCGGACAACTAAATTTAAATTCATCCAACAAATTCACCAAGCAAGAGACAGAAATAACCATATTTGAATCAAAACAAGTTACCTGTATGGGAGAGGAAGAAAATATGACCGGAATCAGAGCATCATGTTAAAAAAAAGGCTATCAGTTGATTAGGGAAATAGTTGTTCCACCCATAGAGAAGAATGACACGTCGGAGCTCGGGTGGCCACAAACGGAGTGAACAACTATTTGTGTGGATAACAAGTCGGCAATTGCACTATCCAAGCCGAAGCAAACACATCGACACCCGCTACCACTAAATCAGATAATGCGTTGCAAACCAGGAGACTCAAATCGAGTAAGTCAAATCGCACGATCAGGTTGCCGATATTTTCACAAAGCCCCTCAAGTACGAAGACTTTATCAAGTTCAGGACGTTGCTCGGGATGACAAATCAAGTTTAAGGGGGTGTTGGAATATTAAAATAAACTTGATATTGTAATTGTAATATCTAGATATTATGTAGAAGTGTCTAGAATATGCATGGAAAAATATCTAGATATATTGGAAGAAATATCTAAATTTTTATAGATAAAAATCTAGATATTTAGAATATAAAAGTATTAAGTAGAGTATTCTAGAAGGAGCTGAAGTGCCTATAAATAGGAGGGAGTTGTAACATTTTGAGTAAGTTGTGAAGTTGAGAAAGTTTGAGAAATTGAGTGTTCCTTTCTTCCCCACATCAAAACATCTCCTAAAACCATTTCTACATATTCCACCCATTCTCCTCTCAAATATTTCCTCCAAACTAAATTACTCCTCCAACATATATATCTTATCTATTTTCCAACACCATTAACCTTAGAAACAATGTTAAATCATAACACAAAGTAACCAAAAACACAAATGGTCGAACATAATATTTGATCATTGATAAGAGGTTCGAACTAGAAAAAACATGCTAAAATCCATCCTAGAGTTCATCTCTAAGATTGAACTTATTGGGGCCTAACTTCCTGAGAGCGGGGGAACATAACCCAGCCGAAGCAGGGGGGCCACCAAAGCAGAATATTCCCCATCAAGGCCGTCATTCCAGGCTAGAGCAGACAGAGTGTCATCCTTGGCTAGATAAGACCTAGTATCGTGTTCTTCCAGAGGCATCAGATCAGGAAGATCCGATCCAATAGCAGCTTCCTCTGCCGGAGAATGGAGAGCCAAAGTAGCAGAAGATTCCTCTGCCTCCAAAGCATGGAGACCTTCCACATCAATCAGAGGCGGAATTGCAGTACAAATACGCATTTGAGAAGGCATTGTCCTAGCTTCGTGTACTTCTAGAGACACCAGATCAGGAAGATCCGGAGCAGTAGCATCTTCCTCTGCCGGAGAATGGACAGCCAACGAAGCATCCTCTGCCTCCAAAGCAAGGAGACCTTCCACAGACATCAGATCAGGAAGAGACGAAGTTGCATTTGCCTCCAAATCACTATGTTACGAACGCTACCAACCCGATAACGATGGACGTGCAGGCGCCTACCCCGGATGATGTCATGGAGGGGGATCTGCACGAAGGGGAATCGAAGACAACGCCGAAGGAGGAGGCGCCGGCGAGAAGACAGCTAGGGCCAAGGGACGAGCTGAAGCCGCCGGAACGTCTCCACGACTACGTCGCCAAGTAGCGTGGAGTAGATAGTATTTTATTTCTATTTATTTTGTTGAACTTAAGTTTATTTTTTACTTTTCTTTTATTTTTGCTGAACTATTTTATTTGAGTGTTTTATAAGCCCCGTCGAGTTTTCTCTGTTGGTTCTTTCCCGATGTAGGTTTAGGTCGAACAAACCCTAGGGTCCTTAGAGGTTATAAATAGGGCTTTCATTAATTTCATTCCTCAATTAATGAAGAATTATTTGCCCAAGTTATTTGCGTAATACAACAACCCTATTTTAACTGCCGACGGAGGGAGCCTCCGCGCCAGTCGAGAGAGAGAACCGCCGACCCTTTGTGTAGGGCGCTGTAATTGTCTGTGTTTCGTACGTAACCAAACGAGTGTTCTTCGTTAGAGGAAGGAGATCCCTAACAACTGGTGCTTGCATTCTTGAACTCATGGATACCAACGACGAACTGAGACGTTCGATGATACCGCCTCTGACCGGCGGTAACACACAACCGATTGGAGGAAACCGTGAATCTGGCGGCCCTCCATGCTCGCCGCCACGCGGCGATTGAAATCTGGGGAAGCAACCGATGGGAGAAGGCCCGTCCGACGACCCTATATCGCTAGGGTTTGACAGAATTCTTGCTAAGTTTGATAAATTGGAATTTCGTATGGATACCTTGGAGAACCCAGTGTGCCAGGAATCAGATTCGGTAGATGATGATTACGATTCCGATGAACGGGAGTACGAGGAGCATCGCGGCGAGGGTTTCCGACGCCATAATACAAACCCTAACTTCCGTCAGTTCGGAAGGCGTGGCATTAGATCCGCGGATCGTGGGCGACGGGGAGCACATACAACCAGAGGTAGCCGCCGACGAGATGCTGACTATGATACACGTCGTCCTTCGGCCTGGGACCCGCCAGCCACGCGGCACCGCCGAGGTCGTGATTTTAGGCGTCCGTCTTGTTGGGACCCGCCTCGTAACCGAAGTTATGGTAACCATTATCAGAGGGAGGATAATAACAATGGGGTAAAGATGCGAGCCCCACACTTTGATGGTAGCGATGCTACTAATTGGATTTCGAGGGCAGAGTACTACTTTGACCATATGGGTATACCGAAGGAGGAAAGACTCCATTATGCGGTGATGCTTTTTAACCCACCAACGGATGAATGGATTTTTAATTATCGCAACAACAATCGGTTCGTCACGTGGCCAGAATTCATGGAGGATGTACGACACAGGTTCGATCCGCAAAGCTTTCGAAATTATATAGGCCCTTTGGCAAAATTAGTACAAACTGGTATGGTGGGGGAGTATCATGACATGTTCGAGAAGTATTTAAATCGTGTTGAAGGGCTTTCAGACTATGCCCTTATCCCAATTTTTATTGAAGGCCTGAAGCAACCGATCCAGGAGAAGGTCGAACTCCTACAACCGCAATCCCTAGCTGAGGCGATGGCACTGGCACTGAAACTAGCAGCTAACCGGGAGCAGTGAGCATTACAGACCGCGTCGTAACAACCACGGACGTGGCAACCGCGGGAGTCTAGGCAGCAACTGGGGATGGGGACGTCTCAGCCCCCAACAGCACAGCAGAACTCTTCCGGGGGAATCCAGGACGCGAGCAAGGGAGCATGAAGATAGTACCGATCCTGGTTTCCAACGCAGAGAAATCAGAACGGTCTTGAAAGGGGTTATGCTGGCATTGCCCAGAAAAATATGTACCGGGACATGTGTGCGCAGTGAAACTGCTATGTTATATAGGCGAGGAGGATAATTTCGATGATGAGGCGTAGCTGGCGGTGCATCAACTTGAAGAGCAGATTATTACAGCCGATATTTCTCACTTGCACTCCCTTAATGCCAATAGTAGATCGCGTCCGTTTCAGGTGATAGGTGTTTCCAATGGTAAAGAAGTTAACATCTTGATTGATACAGGGAGTTCGCACGATTTCTTCCATCCCAGAGTGGCGGAGCGCTTACAGCTACCTCTAACACCGATTCAGCCGTTTCGCGTGTATGTGGGTAACGGGGCTTCGCTTACCTGTTCTCATGTTTGTTCTCATGTTTCCAGGAAGACGCAGTTAACGATACAGGGAACACAGTTTTCGGTGGATCTGCATATTCTTGACATCCATGGTCCGGACATTATTCTAGGAATGGCGTGGTTGGAGTCGTTGGGGAAAATAAATGCAGATTTTGTGGGAAAGACGCTGGAGTTTATGCATGGCGATACGAGCGTTATATTGCGTGGGAATCTTGTTAGGTTTGGTATACTGAAAAGCATGTTTCGAGCAGTTTCGCGCGAATAGAATCTTGCTTGTATACGTAAAATTCTACAATCCACTTTTAACCCGATTCAGTATTATTCGAGCAGTTCCACACGAATAGAATCCGATTCTTTGGAGAATCAAAATCGGTAACCCTAAACCATAGAATTCATGTTTTAGGATTTATTTTCTTTGAGCATGAATTATTTGCGTTTAGCCTGCAATTATTTGTTTAACATGTGAATTGATTAATCGCATAATCGGTCAAATAGATCCTTATCTGATTTATTTATTTTGTACAAGTCTTCCGTTGTGCAAGGGGCACCAAACCCCAACAAATCTACCGAACACTATGACCAAATCGCTGCTGACGATGGAGACCGACTTACCAGCAGATTTGGCGGATCCGATCCGTCAATGGCCAAAGAGATTTTTTCGGTTCCGGCTTCCACTGTCGCCGTCAAGTCCGCTTTCAGTGTTGGATCACGTGTCTTAGATGAAACAAGAAGTAGACTCTTCGCGAGGAATATGGAAGTCGTGATGTTACTTGATGATTGGGCCAAAGCTGACCTCAGAGAACAAGAACCTAATAGGGATACTCGTGGGGAGGAATCTGGTGAAGAATTCACTGGGGATGAAGCGTCGTAAGCCAACCGTCAACGGCCGGCAGTCGGCCTAGCCAAATAGGTAAGTAAGGTAAGAGAATTATGTGGACTTTGATTCCCCAATGGAAATGAGCATTGAGTATACGTAGGCACCTCAAGTTAAATTTAAAATTTAAGTTGAGCTCAAGTCCTTTTTCCTTTATTTCTTTTTTTTTTTCCATTTGTTTCCACTTTAAAAATATGCAAATACAATTAAATAATTGTATTTGTATATACTCTAATTGGTAAAGGAGACTTCCCTATAAGACTAAATTCGGGAAACTTTTGACAATTCTACCATAATTGTTGATTGTTAGACTAAACTCAACATTTAAGGTTGAATTGCTAAGGGTGTCCTCAATTTAGTTATTTAGAAACATCTCATTCGCCGACCAAGAGTATATACTTATAATTTTTTTTTTCAAAACTTCAAGTCTTTTTTTTTGTAATTTGTAATAATTTAGTTGTAGTCTCGTTGTATTTAAATTTATTGTTAAAGTTCAATTTCGTTGTAGTCTCGTTGTATCTAAATTTGTAATTGTTGTAAGTTGTAATGTATATCAATAAAGTTGCAATTTTCATCGTGAATTCGTATTTGTTTGAACTTTTTAATGCAAATTTCATAGATAATAAATAAAGAAGACGGAAAAAAAATTCGAACCGCCGAACCGGCCCGAAACCGGCGGTTTTGAACCGGCATCGGAACCGGCGGTTTTTGAACCGTGAACCGCTGGTTCCAAACCGGAACTGCCGGTTTTTGAACTGTGTGCACACGTAATCCCGTCGAGCCATTTTTTTTTATTAACACAATGACACCGGGCTTTTATTGCAGCCCATGCTACTGAATCAGTTGCTTTCTTTTTGGTACCAACAATCAAGAACTGTTTTCCCCTACTTGCTGCATCAAAAACCAAATCGCATGCTTCGGATAAAAAACGAGCAGTTATAGTAAGATTTGTAATATGATACCTTTACGCTTTGTAGAGATATAAGACCATCTCCAAGTGTACATTAAAACTTAAAATGAGATAGGTAATTTAGCTCTTATAGTATTCTAAAACCAATCCCATTTTTGGTTTTTGAAAAAGTAAATATACATATCTTTAGGTTTACTCTAAACTCAAACTTAAAATCTTTTCAACTTTTGTGATTAAAAAGATATAATGTAAGGAATATTCTTTTAAGTTTGAGTTTAGTGTAAATGGTTGGAGTAAAATCATATTTAATGTGACATTTATATTAAAATGAGTTTAAGTTTAATGTAAATTGTTGGAGATGCTCTAAGGTGCATTGTTGAGATGCTATAAGGTGCCATCTTTGAATTGCTCCTATTTTTTTTTTCAAATGACTGAAATACTAATGAATTTTTCTAAATAGAAAAAACTCAAATCTTACCATCTAGCTGTTTTAAAATCATCATTGCATCTAATGTGCTAGGATAACAATACCCGAGCTATGAGAGCATTTCAAACTCTCTTGATCTATGTTAAAAACGTTAAATTCATAAATAACTACTATAACGCACTAATATTGTTTATGATTATAAACCCTAAAATAAAATAAAACTATGCATATTAATTATAGTTAATAATATAAATTCACAAATATACGTCTCATAGCAATACATTGCATAAGATATTTTAGTTTATGTGATTTTAATATAATTTTGATATTAAAAGTAGAGGTCCTATTCTAATGCTTGTAGATCCTAATCCAAAATTAAGACTAAATCTCTACTCTTAGATTTTAAAATGAGTGGATGAGATTAAGCTCACAAATCTCAATAAATAGTAGACAAAATATCAACAAAAGGGTAATATCGTCATTATGTTATCATATGATAATTTTCGTGTGTGTTTTTTTATATCAACATTGTGTATTACAAATATCAACAATATGACATTAGAATATCAACACAAGGACAAGAAAATATCAACACATTTTTATTGAGATTAGACATGCATAATATTGAGATTTTGCCTACAATATATTGAGATTTTTTGTTGCATTTGTTGATAAAAGCTGCTTATCAACATGTACGAAAATTGAAATATAATTTATCAAATTTCATCACCCGAACATCGTCGGAACATATGCAATTGAGATCTCGTTGGAATCCTTATTAAATTATCTTTAATTTGACACATTTTTTGCGAAAAAATAATTTAAATTGAGAAAGTTACATAAATTTAAAGATTTGAGATGATTTTGAGGAGAGAGAAAATAGTTAGTTATAATTACTACATACAGGATTTGATATTAATACCCTTTTAATTTAATTAATAATTATTTAAATTTGAAATATATTAACTTGGCATTATATCAACCACAAGATCTTCTAATCTAATGGTTAAAAATTAGTCTTAATTTTGAATTGATAATTAGTTAGCAATTGATCACATTCCTTAAAATAAGTAATTGCCTTTTATTACTTCTATCTTCTTAATTTTCCAAAATAGGTCATTATTTATATAAGCCAATTAACTTCAATATCCAACTGATTTACATAAAAGGAATCCCAACACACTATGATGGCTATTACTCAAAATCTTTATTAATATAGAAAATTATAGAAATCTAAAATCCTAAAATGGCTAGTACCCCTATAATAATTTCTTAGCCTTGAAGATTTGAGCCATATAAAATTACACAAATATAAAGTGATATAAATAAATAGGACTACTTTATATTGAATCCCACTGATTAACATCAAATTGATTTATTTATATTTAACGGAGCTATCAATTATAGAAAATTAAGGAAATGCAACCCTAAAACGGGTAGTACCCCCAAAACAATTTTCAGCATTAAATAATTGGAACAAATGATATTTCACAAATATAAATTGAATTAGATAAATTGAAGCGTACTAATTAAATTAAGTGAGCTCATCAAATTCACTTATATTTATTCAATAGAGTTGCTAATTATATAGAAAATTATAAAACCTAAAACCTTAAAATGGCTAGTACCCTCATCTCCCCACTTTATCTTTGGCAATTGGGCTAATTTGAAAAGCGAAGTTCAATTACTTTTTTCTCTATCTCGAAACTTCATCTTTTGCAATTTAAGGCAACCCTCCCACCATCTTCTTCATGCTTCTTCTGCAATTAGATTGCCAATAATATAAAAATAAATTTCGTTAATCAAACTTCCGAATCATGCCAAATTTCAATAAATAATTCACTAAAATTTGGATATAGTTCATATTAGGGCCGGGTATAGACTATAGTGGCATTACAATAAAAATGTGAAAAGGTCTGATAGTTATTTGACTTATTTCTTAATACATTGATAACTTAGCATTCATACATGACTGACTTTCCATCTAATACCCAGCTCGGCTCATGTGATGCTCGATATAATGTCGTACTCGAGCTTGTTGATGGCTCACGCACATGTTTCAGAGCAAACGAATTGAATCTGAACCACTGGCGGGCATACATGCAATTGGGGAGGGGCTTTAGCCCCTAATGTATTCATTTTTTTTTTTTCTACTACAAAGTTCTAAAATTTATTCATATTTTCACATTGTTATATAAAAGCCCTATTTAATAATCTAAATTACCTATAAATTTATTTTTAAGGTAAATTTTGAAAATTTAGCCCCTACTCACGTTCATTTCTGCATCCGCCACTGATCTGAACATCGGGATACTACTATTATTTCTGTAGTGCTAAGCAAATCTTTCTAACTCATGATCTCATGTGTTGTTGAAGATTTTTATTTTTATTACTACATGTAGTATATGCTATCCTTCCCAAAAATTGGTGTTTTCATGCGACTAAAAAGTGATAAATATGTTGATAGAGCCTAGATGTACTGGCATACACATTAGATTTTTTTTTAAATGACTTGTACAAGAATATCGATGATCCAGCTGTATACATAATCACATGTATATATAAGTATTATACACTTCATATCCAATCCAACCACATCTTGCCTGTACATTGTCAGTACACAAATTTCTACTCATGTTTAATGTTAAAATTTTCTTATGATTTAACATTGATTTGAGAATCTTAATCTTGGTAATAACTTTCTTTGTAAAGATTAAGAAAAAGACATTATATTGTCTTTATCAAGTTCTTAATTGGCATGATGTTGTTGGAATCCCATGATTAGTTAACTGAAATCACTTCCGACTCGTAATTAGATCTTTTATATATAGAGAGAAACGGGGTACACATTGCATCGTGAGTGCAAAAACGTAGCCAGTTGGAATCTCAAGATTAGTTAACTCAGAACTATTTTCTTACGGTGATGCTACATATATCCGGTGAAGTGAAATGAGACGGACGATGTGTACATTTTCTCGAATACATAATCATATATACTATTAAGCATACTTAGTAGGAAAAAGAAAGGTGAAAGGGATCCAATGAAATGGGTGAAGGAGTTTGGTGGTTATGTAGTAAAGAGAATCAAAAGGAATAGAAAAAGTAGTAGCATGCTTTTCTGAAATTAGGGTGTGAGAAGACAGACAAAATAAGGTGACTTTGATTCCCTCTTTAATTCCTATGCTTTCTTGAGTATTTTTTTTCATGTGCACTTGCTACCACAATTTCATGTATCATATCCTTTCAATTATTGAAGTGTTTGTTGTTTTTCATATTTTGTGTCTCTAAATCTTGGCTTGTGAGAAAGACTTCTACCTACATGCATGTTTTGGTGTGCTTTGGAGTATTGTATTAATAATTTGAGTTATAATTTACTTCTATCTTAAGTGTTACTCTCTCAGTCCCATTTTATGTGACATATTTTTTTTCCGCACATGTTTTAAAAGTATCATACTAATAAGTAGTTAAAGTAGAGGAAAATTACTGTAGGAGAGAGAATAATGTAGACGTGATTTTCCTCTACATTATTCTCTCTCTTACTTTACTTTCTCTCCGATTTAACTATTTATTATTCCATCATTTAAAGAACCATTTTACCATTTTGGATTTTTCACGGTTTATAGAACCATTTACTCTGTTCCACTTTTAGTATGCGGACCCACATTCCATTATTTTTTGCCTTTTCAATCCAATATAAAACCAATACTTTAAATGGGTCTCACATTCGACTCACTTTTTCATTTTACTTTTCTTCACAAAGTTAAACAATTTCTTAAAACTCGTATCGAGTCAAAAGAGCTCTTTAAATGATGGACTGCGGGAGTATTATTATGTCAAAACACGTGCGGAAAAAAAATATATCATGTGAAATGGGACGAAGGCCTATTTGAACAAATGTATGGATAATAAAAATCCCAAAAAATGTCTCGCATGAACATACTTTTAATATGTATACATACACTTCTATTCGATTACGAGAAAACAAAAAAATTACAATGAAATTCATACCTAACAATTTTCCTCAACCGACCCTCCTGCGATGATGTGCTGATAGTAGTTCATTTGTAAAGAAATCAAATAAGAAAAGATTACAAAGAAATAAAATCCAATCAATTATTGGAAAGTTTAAATTTTCAATCAATCAATTGAAATTAGGTTAATAGCTACACTCTCGAATTCAGGCAAACATTATGTTATTGCGTTCGATTTCGTTATCTTCCTCCCACTTTAGTAAATAGTAAATACCCATTCCATTTTAAGGAGACTACTTTGCTCAAATAATTCATTATTTATTTCATATTTAGTAATAGTATAAAATACTAACTTATGATATGAGATATATGACACGCAATCCTTCGTTTTTTCCCGTATAAAGAAAAATCGTGATGCTACCATAAATATGTTTTTTTTTAAATATTTTTTATATAATACTATAACCTATAAATTATTGGAAGAAGCTTGCAATATTCCAAATTATGCATTTGCAGAGAGAGAAAATAGACAAAGAACAACAGAGTGTCGGCACGAGTAGCATCCATTTTGTTCCAGTTAAACTAATCAATAATCTCACATCTCTCTCTCTCGATAAATAAAAAAAATGTAGTAGTAATGAAAATAGAGACCTAAACAAAAGAAAAAGTCAACCAATTATTTCAATCAGTAAATTACTCAAAACAGAATGAGTACAGTCAATTATTTAATAATTTAATAATCACAAACTTCAAGACTCAGGGTTTTCTGCACTGAAATATTTACTCCTAAAAATAAAATCATTACACAACTCCCACAATTTTCTATTTTGAAGCCAACATTCTCAAATTTGTTGTTCCATAAAATGCTATGTTGCCTAATCAAGAAAGTGACTTAATTACTTAGCAAAGCCAACAGCAGTTAAAAAATAAATAGATATGCACACAAATCTTTATCATTTTTACCCTAAGCTATAAAAAAAATTGAAAAGGTAAAATAAATACTACTACAAGCAAAGGAATTGGAAGGGTGATGATGCAAACTCAATTTTTTCCAAACTATTGTGAATCTTTGGCGTTTTCATCGCCGCTGTTGCTTTGTTGCGGCTGGCTCGAGTGGTGGTGGTGGTCCAAATTCATGCCGAGATCGATTCTGCTGTGGTCGTTGTTGTTGTTGCTGTTGTTGTACGCGTTCATGGACGCTAGCATTCCCATGTTTGTCTCGGTCACGCCCAACCCGAGCTGATGAACCGGTTGCTGCATAATCGACCCAAGTTGAACCGGGTTGAACCGGCCGGTTCCTGGGAACTCGAACCCGCCGATTCTTTGCGCTGTGGTTGTCTTGTACTGCCACTCCTGCTGCCCGGCCGTCGTCGCGGCCGCGCTCCCTGTGACCGGGAGCATCCAGAAGGCATTCCCGACGTTGGCGGCGGCGGGGGCCACCGCCCACATGGCGGGAGCCTGGATGTACCCGGCCGGCTGGGAAGAACCGGGTTTGTTCTCTTGACCCGGTTCTTGCTCCTGGCCGCCGGTTCTCCCTGATTTAGGAGAACCGGCGCCGCTCGCGTCCTCCCTGAACCGTTTCTTGAGGTAACTATTCTCGTCCGGGTCCGGCCCGAAATGGGAGGCGGAGGCGAGCTGGTGGTGGAACCCGAGCATCCCACCGGCGCCGCCGAGGAAGAGCGGCGCGGACTTCGACGGCGGGGCGGAGATGGTGGTGCCGCTGCTCCGCATCGACACGTTGAGCGTCGAGAAGTTCGCCGGAATCGTGCCGGTGCCGGTGGCGGCGACGATCGCCGGCTCGGCCTGGTGGAGGAGCCACTCGATGGTCTCGCCGTCCGACTTGTGGCCGAGCTCCCGCGTCAGCTGGAAGACGCGGGCGGCGCACAGGGCCGGCATCCGTATGCGCCGCCCGCGTCCGTCCACCTTCGTGTGGCGGTCCTTGGACGGCTTCTTGGCGGCCACTGCCTTAGTGGCCGTCAGGGAGCCGTTGTTATTCTCATCGCTGTTGCTGTTGCTGTTGCCAACAGCAACAGCGATGATGGCTGTGGAAGTGGCGGAGGAGGAGGAGGTGGAGGAAGGGGAGTGGGCTAAGTTTGTTGGTTGTTGGAGGGAGATGGAGCCCATGAATGGACCATGGGGTGGGGCTGGACCGGACCCAGAACCGGGTTCGGTTTGACTTTGGAGGCGGTGGTGGAGGAGGTCGCGGTGGTGGTCCGGGTTCGAGTTATTATTGGCTCCTTGATTTTTGGTGTGTGTCTCCATAAATTCCATTTTTTTTTTTCAATTTTGGAGGGGAGGTTTGTTGAGGAAAATCAGATCAAAGGCAGCCCCAATCATGGGATTGAAGAATCAATAGGGAGATGGGGAGAAAACAAGATGGAATTGCAAAGTGTGTAGAGGGAAGTGAGCAAGTGGAAGAAGGAATTGGTGGTTGACTGGTGTCTTAGGAGAGAGAGAGGAGAGAGAGAGTGGGGGACCAGACACAAAAAGATGAATAAATGTTTGCAGAAAGAGAAGCCCACCCGTGGGGTCTTTCTGCAATTAATATTTGTCACAGTGCATTTTAGCTGGCTCCATCTTTTGTTTTTTTGCTTTTTTATATAGACAGTATTTCAATTTTCACACAATCATGTTTAATTACTAATAATATTGACGAGTATAAAATGTATATACTCCCTCCGTCCACGATTAAGAGTCACATTTTGACTGGGCACGAGTTTTAAGAATATCATTTTAAGAAATATAAAAAAAAATTGGTTTAAAAAGTTTTTGGGATATGGAATCCATTTTTTGGGGAGGCCTTAACCCACTGACTGCTAGAAGCCATCTCCCAAGGCCTCAGAGATGGAAGCAACTACACGACATTAGTGGGATTCGAACCCATGCTCATTGCAGCAAGATCTGTCCCTCTGTTGCCAACTGCGCTATGCCCCTGCGGGCACCCATTTTTTTTTATATTGATTTTATAATAAAATGTGAGTGAATTGAGTTAATGGAACGTGGGACCTACTTACTATTTATGGTAAAAATGAAGTGTGACTCTTAATTGAGGACGGACCGAAAAAGAAAAGTGTGACTCTTAATCGGAACGGAGAGAGTATATTTTATCACCGACTACTATTACATGACGTGTGTAATGAAATTGCTAGTATATTTTTACATTTAGAACATTCCCACCGAATAATAAGAATAATGGTGTTTTTTGTTTGGGGGTAGTCGGTCACTGAAATTAAATTGTGGAAGAGTGAATGTGTATCAGTAAGATTGTACTATTTGAAACTTTGATAGTATTGAATTATGGTTGGATCAACTGTTTAAATAATGGCTTAATTGATTCCAATATACACAGTCATTTTAGAATTAATTTGGAATGTATAAAGAATGAAGAAAAAATCGATGTTGATACATGTGGTGTGCATATCTTTCTACGGTGATTCCCACAAACACACCACCGCTATAATTTTTAGCGGTATAAAAATTATTTACGTGGCTTAAATGAGTGATACTATAAATACGAAATACTTATTTTTTTATATGAGATTTTATATAGAACTATTATTTTATAAATTAAGTGCATAAAGAATAAAATAAAAGTGATAAAATCTAGAGATAGTTGTTATTTTCATTTTAGAAAAGATGTCATTTTTAATGGGACAACTCAAATTGAAAAACTCTTTTTAATGGGACAGAAGAAATTGTACATGACTTTAATACTTCCTCCGTCCCACTTTAGGAGTCCTATTTGAGTTCAGCATGAGTTTTAAGAAATGTAAAGGAAAATAGGTAAAAAGAGATAGTGGAATGTGGATATTACTTTTATATAGTTCTATTAGTTATAAAAAGTGATTGAAAAAAGATTAGTGGAATATGGTGTCTATGACCATTTATGAAATATTCTAAACGGGACTCCTAAACTGGGACACCTAAAAAATGGCCAACCGAGCTCCTAAAGTGCGACGGAGCAAGTAATTCAGAATGATGATTAATTTTTCATTCTACTAGCTATAATGATAAATTGATTCATCAAAAATTTAACTATAGATAATAAAACTTTTATTTATTTTTATTGGCATGTAAAATTCAGATGACTGGCATATGCAAGAAGGGCATATTGTCACAAGAATAAAGTTCGGTCAAATTTGGTCCAGCCTCCGTAATTTTTAAAATCCAAAATAATTTTGAAATTCGGATTTATCTTTAATTTATCCTATAATAAAAATTTATAGTCATCTATGTATATTATTCATAGTTTTTACCTAACCAATATCATAATTTTTATAAATAGACAAAATTGCTGAATTCTTCTCGAATGAAGTCACCTAAGATTTTTCAACAAATACAATTGTCTCATAAATAATTAAGAACAAATTCAAACCTAAATTTTTCTGATTTTTCAAAATGGTAGAATGAAACAGATTTTATCCCTGACTTCATATTTTCCGGCAATTTACCCATGCAATAATTATTTGCCATGTGTCTAATTTTGGATCATATCGCATCAAACAAAATGCAACTGGACTTAGTATTTAATATTTTTTTACCGGTCTCTGAAATTACCTAATAAACTATAATAACTTTGGTTGCAGAATAGGACTATGCTATTTATAAGAATCAGCATAGGGGAAGAGTACTAATTGAGAAAGTCGTCCCCACCTAAGTTGCTGTCACTACATAATTTAAACCAAATATTACAAATTTCATTATCAAAGAAATGAAATAAAAATAAAATTTGATTGACTTTAAAATAGAGTGTTTAAAATATCAGAATATTTTACCAGTAACTTATAATATGATAAAAAAAAATACATGAATTATTAGAGTGTAATCAATTTTTCACAAATCGCATTTTGTCCAAATTGAATCTGTTAAGGACAAACCAATCCTATCTCACGAATTTAACGAAAGTTGGAAGGTGTATATAATTTCTGTCCAATCCCAATTAATTTAACGTCTTTTGGGAGTCACCCAAAAACAAATATCTGCGGGCTTGACCCAAAGCGGACAATATCAAACTAATACTGTTGGCGCCGACAATCCTGACTAGTGGTATCAGAGCCAGGTTGAGTTATGACTCAAGTTCGAGTCGGGCCCGTAATGTCTCGACGTGTCGACTGCGTCTGTTGGAAAGTGTACATAATCTTATCCAACCCCTAATCAGTTTGAGGCGTTTTGGAAGTGACCCAAAAACAAAATCATACGAGCTTGATCTAAAGTAGACAATATCAAATGTCTGTTGCAGTCCACCATCCAAACATAATCCAAAGTGGCATATACCGAAATGCCCATAGCAACATTATCTTGGTCTTAATTGGCATGTCAAAATGTATAACTATACCATAGCAATGTCGTTTCATCCCAAAATATATAAAACTAATTTTAACACCTTAATTTAATCTGGTGCGAATACTTGATTGAGAAAAATTATTTGCCTACTAAAAGTTCATGTATTTTTTCACTTCATTATTAAAGATTTAAATTATGTTACAAGTTTGATGTATTTTCAAATTGTCAGTCCTCAAAACCTTTAACTTCAACTTTTTCCAAATTTCCCATTACATAAAATCTTACAACGAAAAATTGACTCTTTTCAGAAAATGACTAAGAGTATAACAAAATAAGAGAGTACTACAAAAATCGAGATATGATTATTTCAAACTCGAAAAAGTGAGGGGTAGAGATCAATTGGCAAGTAATAGTCATAAATATAAATCTAAAAAATGAGTCGACAACAAGATATTATAAAATCGAACTCGATAGCTTGAATTCAAAAAAGTTCACTTATAATTCTATACATTAAATTCAAAAAGAAATGAACACAAAAGTAGCATATCAATAAACTTGGGCATAGAACCAACAAAATCTTCAAATTGAGAAAATTCCCTTTGAAGAGCAAACATAAACCACATATGATGAAATTGTTTTTTCTTTATTAGGAGAATTAAGGGAAGAGATATAAAGTCTTGCTAGAGACTAATTACACTCAAATCTTGAACCCAAACCTACAAACAAGGGGGGAGAAACCACCAAAGAATCATAGTTCCGATTCCAAACCGCGTCTCGTGTCTCGTCTCACGCGCTGCTCCCTTTGATCAGCAGGTCCACGACGAGGATCTCTTGAGGATGGGTTTCATCTGCTTGTCCTCTTCGAGCGAGATCATACCCAAGTGTGAGGGATCTTCAAGCATCATCTTTGCCACGAGGTATCCGGCAATGGACCACGTCTGGTATTTTCTCGCTTGCTTCCCAATGTATCTCCCTAGCTTCCCGTCGTAGTACTCAGGCCAGCTGTCCTTCAGCAAGCGGCTCTCTGCAAGGTCGATTGCTCGTCTCGCGATTTGTGGGCGCCCGGTTTTGATGCACGCAGCTGTTAGCAACCACAGAAGCACTGCTCCAAAGATGCAAGAGATTTTAGCAATAACATACAAGAGTGTTTAGTGAATGGATTCTAACATATTGATTTACGGAAAAAGAGGAGTCTCGTTTCAAATCGAAACGCTAACAAACAACGATGATCAGATACGAGTTCGGAAGGTGACACTCACCTGGCCAAGAACCTCCGTTGTGATAGCTCCATCTCGTGTTCTTTGGGTCACATCCGGTCACAATCCGCCACTCGTGGCTTTCAATAGCCGGATAGCATATCTTCAAGGGCATTTCTCCGACGAGCTCCTCCCATCTCTCCTCGAAAAGGTCCATGATAGCAGAAGCTTGCTCGGGAGTGGCAAGGGAAGACAATATGGCAACACAATTACCAAGAGCAAACCATCTAAAATCCATCCTCGCGGGGCTCACATTTCCGATGAAATAACCACCACGCGTTGGCATGAAGTCGAACACCCAGTCCGGGATCGAATCAGGGATCACGTTGAACTTGTTGACAGCAGTGTGAGAGTATTCCTCGGTTTTGTACCGGTATATGTCGTTCAATTGTTGGAAATCGAGCCAGAAGTAACTCCTCATGTGGTAACTCATAGCGTGGAGGCGCTTCACTATTCTCTCGATGAACTCCTTGCCTTCTGCGTCGTGCTTCAACATGGATAGAGCAGATCTTAGAGCCATAAAGAAGAGCGCCTGGATCTCGATGGGGTAGCCATAGATTCCCTGCAAATTTAAAGATTCGAAATTGATATAAGCACCCCCCAAAATCGAAATCCCTAACTTGACTCAATTCCTCAATCTATACATCATAAACAAGCATGCTAGAAAGAGTTATAAGATGTCTCACCATTCTACGATCAATCATCGAGCAACCATCAGCACACAGCAAAGTAGGGAACGTGTCAAAACCTTCGGACAGACACAAGGCCAAGATAAGCCTCATCCCCTTCTGGCACTCAGGAGTCTCTGCCAGAGAGAGGTCACCCGTCGATTTTGTGTATGCTCGGAGGAGAATTATCCACCAGAAACCGGAATCAACTGGCGCCACTCTTCCAATAGCACTTTCTCCGAAATCTGCTATGATTGTGTCAGTCTTGCGAACAGGGTCGTGGAGCACTTTGAAACTAGCCGGCATAGCACCCTCGCCAAGCTTGAATCGGTCTATTCTCTTCTCCCATCCTTGAAGTTGGAGAGTCTTCAACAGAAAGTTCTTGACTATATCCGGCTCCCCGTTCATCAAAAAGGCCAACGCACTCGGCACAAAATCTCGAACAAACACCTGCAGTAAGTCACAATCACACATCAGAGAGATTTTGCCAAAATTACGATTTGCAATCAAGTTTTTTCCAAGAAAAAGAGCAGCACCTGATCATAATTCAAGACCTCCTCAGAAGCGTGATCGTAAGCAGCAATTGTGCCAACTGGCTGACCACGAAAGTGCACCAACGAGCGTCTGAGGGCTTCCCAAGCATCAGCAACCATTGGATGTGGTTCGAATGAGTTCCTAGCAGACGAGGCAGGGGTATCCAATCCTGACCGCCCAGGTGAGTAACTATCGTAATTGTCTAAACCTCTCGACAGACCAACCGACAACTCGCTCAATGATCTCTCATCGAATGACCTCTGCCTATCAATGTTCAATCTAGGCTTCTCAAGTAGCTTAGAGAGGTCAAAATCATCCATCTCTGATATTGAGCAGTGGGAGCTCACATTCTTGAGCCCCGGCTCTTTTGCACCCTCCACTCCCCCCTTTCCACCATCAAGAAGAACCTTGACGCAATCCATAGCCTTCTAAGACCTCCAGACACGAGTTCTACTCTCTGTATCACCAAGAACTATTAACCATCAGTGAAAAATGATACACAGAAACACAAGTACACAATGCTAAAATCAGTAAGCAAGCATAACTATTTATAAGGATCAAATAAAAACTTCGTTTAGTGTAAAAATTGCGAACCATTTGCAATTAACATATAAAATAACTGCACTTTCATGGTCCAAAGTTCGAATCCCGTGGAGGGTGCGATTACCAGACCACGAAAAATGCAATTAGTCTATATAGATAATATGCCTATCAAGAAATAGAATGTCTAAAACTACAAAAACCAACACAATGAACTACACACACACCTCTTAACTTCTAGACTTACCACAATGTCAGCAGAAAAAGATGAAAATCAATCCCAAAAATCAAACTCCACAAGAAATGAAAGAACAAATTGGACCAAGAAGATGAGTAAAGGACACAAGATTACATATTAGCAAAATAAATATGATCTTATCCAACAACTGTATAAATAGGAACAAATAAACTAAGATCTCCATATAAGTAAAATTCTTATCCATATTTACACACAATCCACATCTTTATCCACAAAAATAAGGAAACCACTAGCAAGTAATCATAGAAAGGAAAAATGAAGCTACACAATCTTGGAGGCAACTAAAATATAAGTAGAAATTTGGCAAGAAATCAATATCTAAAATCTTGCAAGAATAAACGGCTCAATTAATTAGTCTACCTAAACGGTTGACAAATTTAGCCACACAACCTATCATTAAACATATATGCACGGATTATAAAAAGCAAGAAAATATTTTTTTTATTGAGGTTTAAGAATTAAAATATCCCCGAAATCACGGGCAAATTCAGAGGTGAAAATGTATAAAGATTGAATCTTAATGAAGAAAAGTGAAGTGGGAAAAAAGAAAGAGAGAAGGGAAGGCGCATTACAGAAATTGAGGGACAAAATCACGTGAAAAATAGCAGAAATTGAAAAGGGCGTGGAGCGGAAAAGGGGGAAATTGAGAGAATCAGTTGCTGAAACGGGTCAGCAAGAAGTGGAAGGGTGTAGTCGATCTAAAGCTCTATCGTCGGATCGAGAGAGAGGGGGGAGAGAGCTGACCTTGGAGATATGTAAGCCGAGAAATGGAAGAAAGGGGGAATCCGGCGGGAGAGATGAGACGGCGGCGGGAGAAAGAGAGAGGAGTGTGAAAAATTGGAGGAGAGAGGAAAAAAAGATCAATTTGGGCTGAGGTTTTATTTATAGAGCCAAACCAATTCACACTTATTCACGATCCAAATTCCAAACTAACAACCACCATATTTTTGTATGATGATTGAATACAAAAAACAAGATATAAAAGGTAGAAATATAATTCCTCTGTTTTGTGATAATAGAGTTGTATTCTTTAGGGACGTTCAAACATATTAGAGTCAATTTTATTTTCACAAAAAATAGTAGTGTTACATTTTTTTTCTATCTCTATTACTATATTTTTTCATTTAGTAATTTTATTTTATTCTCCATACTATGACACATGTTTTAACATATCTATTTTTTTAATCTATAAGCCGAAATAAGAGTTTCGTAACCTACGTGCCAAATTAGATACTCCTATCAGTTTTAAAAATAAAACAAAGAAAACCTTGTCATTTTGTGGAATTAGAGCATGTGGGTGATTAAATTTATGTGATATAGTGTATTAAATAAATGATAATGATATAGTGCCACATTTATGGGTGGACGTAGAAATAATTATTGAGGGGCCTTGAGAGTTATGACATTCATAAATCATAACTTAATGCATCTGTCATTTTATATTTCGTTTATTCTATGACCCTTCGTATTATAAACATCATTTATCATTTTATATGAAAATATATGTAAATTATTTAAATTGTGATAGCCTATCAGAATGGACTATTATAAGATAGCCCACCGTGGACTATTGGACATCTTTTATTTCAAAATTTTGTGTGTAAAAAATGTAGGGTACTTGAATTGTGATAGCACAAATGAAATTTATAAATTAACCACTGCCGTCTCTGAAAATTTGTCCAATTTTTTCATTATCCGTTTCTCAAAATTTATCTTATTTCATTTTTACCATTTTTGATAGTGAATCTTATATTCTACTAATTCATTCTTACTCACATTTTATTATAAAATTAATATATAAAAGTAAGACCCACAATCCACTAACCTTTTCAACTCATTTTTCATTATATTTTTTAAAACTCGTGCCGGATCAAAGTGAGACAAATTTTGAAGGACGGAGGTAGTATCATAGTATATGCTAGATGATTATTGCTCATTAATTATGAGGTTAGGTTTCGATAGTATTTAATCAATATATTAGGCTATATTGTGCATCACTAGTTGTACGTCACATCATTTTATTTTAAGTTTAGAAAGAGGACCACAATATTTGAGTAAAGCCTACTGAAGTGGGCATCATAATTTAATTTTATTTATATATGCATAGGAAAAAAAATTAAAATAACAGTTATTATCATGTTATGTTGACCTCGTCTGATTTAAAAATATAAAATTTAGAATTGTCTCATTTTATATTCATTTAATAAAAATACACAAACTTTAGTATCTGAAGACTGAAGTATATACTAATTGAATAAGACTCATCAAACGAATAAGGTTAAATTTGTGGGGCAATTTTGCATATCAGTTCTTGTTTCCTAGCATAAAAAAGAACAATTTCAAGATCAACGATTATACTAGTGTTTAATTTTTCTATATAGTCGAAAGAAAAATTAATGAGTTTGTATTGCCATTTCAAAATGAGATGTCTATTTTTGACTCAATAATCTACGGAAAAGTATCAATTTCCAATTTTATATGTTCTTTTTTCCAGAATAACTTTATTCTCCGCCGAAATAGAATTTTAGAATATGGCCAAGCTCTTATTCGTATTTTATTTTATAAAATTACTATCAGGAATAAAAACTTCACTTATTTTATAATTAAATTGAATGATGTAAAATAACTTTTTTTTTAACTAATCATACATAGCATATTAATTTCGTACGATTAATTAAATAATCAATTAATAATTTTCTTCTAAATATAGTAATTTCTATCATCTCTGGACGGTCTAATATAATATGTGTAAATATAGTTACTCGTTGTTTAACTTATTTTTGAACCATGAAATTACATCATATTTTTAAATCTAATTTTTTTAAAAAATATTTTAGACAAAATTGTGATTATAACCACATATCTCGTTTCATAAGAAAGATGGGATATAGAAGACTGAAGATTTGCAAAGTAAGATAAGAAATATGGGCTTTGTGTCAAGATAAGCTCAAATAAGGATTTTTTTCGTTGATGTTTGGTAGACAAGAAATGAGGCAGAAAGCCAGAAATGCTATCCGACCAAGTTTGTGAGTACATACATATCCTTGTATGTTGAGGAGGGCCATAGATGGATAACACAAATATACATAATAGGTTAACTATAATACTAAACACTTAAAAATAATCATATAAGTATCTATATTCAGGCATTACCAATTTATCGAACATACCCACAGAATTAAAAGACAACTACGCCAACCAATATTTAAAAAAAAAATCTGTATATACAATCGAAATCGATTGTAATTGTTAAAGTCAGACAAAATCTTGAAACAAAATCTACACCCAATTTCACCCTTACTCATTTAAACCCAAACTCTTCGCATATGAAACATGATTCTATATTTCTGGCCATATTTAATTCTTTCAAAATATAATAAAAAATTACAATAGATGGGAAATCTATATGGGCCCCATCTAAAACAAGAAAATAAAAATTACTTCCTCCGTTCCTAATTAAATTGTCACTCTTTTTCATTTTAGTTCGTTCCTCAATAATTGTCACATTTTATTTTTATTATAAAAAGTGGATCTCACGTTCCACTAACTTTTTCAACTAATTTTTCTTTATATTTTTAAAAATTCGTGTCCGGTCAAAGAGTGAAATTAATCGGGGACGGAGGGAGTAAAATAAATAAGTACAATGATGTAATGAAAACCGAAGAATGAAGTGGAGATCTTATCCACAGACGCTAAAACTACAATAAAATAATAAAAATAACTTTGACTTTTCAAATAATGAAAATCTAATTTACTCATTTTCATAACATGCAGTCATGCATGGACACTGAAACACAGACAAACAAACACGTGACATGCACGTGACTTTGCATTTGTGATATTCAATACTTCTTCGAGTTATCAAGATACTAGCACGAGTATATTTGAATTGAAGTAAAGTGCCTAAAACACAATTGATTTATCTTTGTATATTGAATCATTGATAGGTGAATTATTGATTTGATTTGAAATGATCCATTTTCAAATGTTACTACCTCCACATCCGTCCACGAAAATTCGTCTCGGTTTGACCGGACACGGGTTTTAAGAAATGTAATGGAAAGTGAGGTGAAAAAGTTAGTGGATTGTGGGTCCTACTTTTAAAGTATTAGTTTTATAATAAAATGTGAGTAAGAATGAGTTAGTGAAATATGGAGTCCACTACCAAAAATGGTAAAAGTGAAATGAGACAAATTTTTGGAGACAGACTGAAATAGAAAAATGGGACAAATTTTCGTGGACGGAGGCAGTACTATTTTTTATATATTTTTTTGTTGGAATAGGTTTCTAAAATTATATTGTGACTTGAATTTGCACTTTGCAAGTGCTTGGGGCAGGATTTTCTTCCTTATATGAGTGTGGTTATGCCTCCCCTGCTCCAGTCTGCTCAGCTATTAGATAGAGTACAACATACTCTACATGTGAGTTTTTGCTCGAATGGAAAAATAAAATATATTTTTCCATAATTTAAAGATGCTATGGCATGTTGTGTTTGCAGGTTGGCCCAACATTGGCCCAATATTTTAAGATTATACAATATTTTTTATTATTTTAATATAGAAACAAAGATTGAGAAAAGGAAGATATATAAAATTATTAAAGGAAAAAGATATTGAAAGAAGAGAGAGAAATAGATGGCTGCTTTTGATGCCTAGAGTCTTGCGTAGGGAATCTACTCCCTATAAATTGGGGGTTCCAAAGATGTAAAGCAGCTTTTTAAGAAAGCCTATTAACAAATGGTTTAAAAAATACTACCTCTTGATGAATATAATCAGTTATAGGATTGTTTCCTAATTAACATATTAATTGGTAATTAATGAGATTATTGATAATTTGATATGAATTGTTCAATGAGATTAATGAGGTTATTTTGTTAAAATGCTTTTTTTTTTTTTTAATTTTATGAACAATAGATTTAAGGCGCAACTTAAATAAATTGCATAATACCTACTATAAAGTATGTTTAATGTATTTTAGTTTGCAAACTTTGTAATTTATTGAATAAATTATACATTTAATATATTAATTAATGTTATGGGTTATTGCAAATGAAAAAATATATTTCAAAGTAAGTGGATGTAAAATACTTTTATTTATAATTTTATAAAGTTATTTCATAAAATTAAATAATTATGGAAAAAATAAAATGTGTAGTGCATCACACTTGGGTTAACATCATTGCATATATTATATAACAAAATATTTTAAAGACAAAGCGCAATTTATTTTATTAAGTTATTTTAGTTTTATTTTAGTAATAATAAATATGGGAGTACTAACTGTTGGTGCACGCAGCGGAAGAGCATGTAAATAAATCACATAATAATCAGATCTATTTAGCAGATTATTTAGACAAAATCTATTCGCGTAATTATCACATGTATCATGCTCATAACTTGAATTAATCATGCTTTAAGAATATTGAAAACCTAAAACATGCTTTTCTACGGAGTAGAATAATACCTAATTAATTCTCCAAAGAATTGAAGATGGCTAGCGACTTCTCCACGTGTAGCTTTAAGTACTAGACCACAAATCTTTGCTAACCTACATTGGAATTAAGAAATAAATATTTATCAAGACCTCGCCTTTCAGTAGATAGCCCAAGGCAAGTCTTGTTGTTAGATCCGTTCAGTGCTATACCACACCAATGTCATCTTATTTCAGTAAAACTTAGAAATATACGGACTGACATTGCAACCTTTCTCGATGGGTAGTCTAATTCCATCCTAGGTTGTGAAATTCATATTTTTCTTTGTTTAGAACTGACCGTATTACCTTAAAGTGGACGACGCCCCCCACAACCGGTCTACTAAAACAAAGACTTAGACTTTGTTAAGTTAACTTATACATTTAAACATGCATTAACATCAATTAAATGTCAAACATAACAACATTATGACAAAATAATCTGTTTATTTATTGGAAAATAAATAAGAGTTTTACAGGTATTCGATCACTTTCGAAACGTGATTTCTAGCATACAAACTCTAACAATCTCCCCCTTATACTCAAAACACCTTTCGAGTATACAAAATGTGCTAACGTCTAAATCTCCCACTTATACGCGGATTGAGGTCTTGAATTAGTCGAACTCCCATTCCTTCAACATGGCTTTCATACGGCTTTACCGCTAACGCCTTCGTGAAAGGATCTGCCAGGTTGTTTTCTGACTCAATCTTGACCACTTGTATGTCTCCTTTCTGCACTATATCTCGAATGATATGATACTTCCTCTCTATGTGCTTGCTCGCCTTATGAGCCCGTGGTTCCCTCGAATTTGCCACAGCACCAGAGTTATCACAATAAACGGTGATGCGCTTGGGCATATTCGTAACCACACCTAAGTCCAGAAGGAAGTTCTTAAGCCATACAGCCTCCTTTGCAGCCTCCGAAGCGGCCACATACTCGGCTTCCATGGTAGAGTCTGCAATGCATTTCTGCTTTACACTCTTCCAAACTATAGCTCCACCTCCTAAGGTAAACACATATCCGGAAGTTGATTTCCTCGAATCTAGATCAGCTTGAAAGTCTGAATTTGTATATCCTAAAGAACAGAGCTCGGCTGCGTTGTAAACTAGAACATAGTCCTTAGTCCGATTAAGGTACTTGAGTATGTTCTTTACGGCAGTCCAATGTCCTTGGCCCGGATTTGATTGATATCTTGCTACCATGCCAACGACAAAGTGGATATCGGGTCTAGTACAAAGCATAGCATACATGAGGCCTGGTACCGAGGGCGCTATGGTATTCTTACTCATCTGCTATCTCAGATGCTGTCTTAGGACACATCTCTTGAGACAACTGGATGCCATGTCTAAAGGTAGGAAACCTTTCTTGGCATCTTGCATGCTAAAGCGTCTAAGTACCGTTTCGATGTAAGATTCTTGGGATAAGCACAACATTTTCTTACCTCGGTTCTAAGACATGATACCGAGAATGTGTCCCGCATGCTTCACATTATCTTTCATCTCGGCCAGGCTGGACAACCCAGTTCGCAGCGATGACAACATCTTTTATTGTTTCCGATTAGAAGAATGTCATCTACATACAAAACTAAGAACACAACATTTCCTTTTCAACCTTCTTATACACGCAGCTTTCATTAGGGCATTTTTCGAATCCAAACTTTTGAACGGTTTGAGTCGAAACTTGGTTCCATGATCTAGATCTTCCTTGAGAATATAAATGGCCTTCTTAAGCTTCCAAACCATGTGTTCCTTTGCCCTTCACTACATAGCCTTCGGGTTGTTCCATGTAGATGGTCTCCTCCAAGACTCCGTTTAGAAAGCGCGGTCTTAACGTCCATACGCCATACTTCCCAATCCATGTAAGGTTTGCTATAGACAAAGTATACGGATCGATTTGAGCATAGCCCAGGGAGAAGGTCACCAAGTAAATGTCCCGTCGCTACTTTAGGTATACCCGCAGCCATAGTCTTTGCCTTGAAGGCTTTGCTTTCCGTCCATGGTCCGTTCGTTTGTATATCCACTTGCTCCCAATGGCCGATGCAGCCTTGGTAGGACGATTAAATACGTAGACGTCTTTGTCTGGCACATAGATTGTAGTTACAGATCATTGCTTTCACCCGTTCGCAATGATCGACATCGGCCTGCGCCTACGCAAAATTCCGGGATCGAGTACATTTCTTCATCCGAGAGTGATCCATACACTCACCCGAAACCAATGTATCTATCGGGCTCCGCAGAGACCACTCCCAGCTGCGGCCAGCGGCAGCACAATATACGGAGTATTAGTTGAAGTTTACCGGAATTGTTGTTACACTTGGTAATTGTTCTTGGTTAATGGAAGTTGAAACTTGAGTTAGCTCTTTCTCGACGGAAATCTCCTTCTTTGGACTTATGATTCATTACATAGTCTTCCTCTAAGAATGTGGCAATTGCTCCACAATCACTTTTCGATCTACACGAGACTATAGAATTCATAAGCTTTTCGTTCCTCTAGGGTATCCACATAAACACGCAGAGCCTCGGTCCTGGGTGCCCACCGACAGTTGGATGCTTTCAATCTGCAAGCTGGGACACCCGTACCACGAGATGTTCTAGATTGAGAACTGGCCATTCCACAACTCGTATAGGGTAGTAGGAACAGATTTAGAAGGTAAGACGTCTAAGAGATAGTTTACGAAAGCAAAGCATGACCCCAAAACGAAACGGAAGTAACAGTGCGTAACTCATCATCGATCGACCCCGTATTTAATAAGGTCCTATTCCTTGCTCGGCCACGCCATTCGCGGTGTGCAAGCGCGTCGTTTGGGATTCAATCCCGACTCTGCGTCATCAGCGTCAAGCTTCGGCATAGGTATTCGCCTCCTTGTTGGTCCGCGAGCATTTGATACTCTTACCATGTTGCGTCTCTACTTTGTATGCTCCTTGAACTTGTCAAAAGTTTCGAACAGCAGCGCCATCAATAAGGTATATCGATTTTCGAAATGAGAATATCTGTAAGGTGACGAAATCTCCGAAAACCGCCCACTGCTACGGTTGACATTGGTCCCACACATCGGTATGAATGACTCAAATGCTTCTTTGGCCCTATTCCCCTTTGATCTAAAAGATCTCTTAGTAGTCTGTCCCGAGCAGGACTCGCACTTAACGGTTCCTTCTCAAGACCTTTAATAAGATCTTGATCAGCCATCATATGAATCCTTCTTTCGTTGGCATGACCAAGTCTAGGTGCCATAAGTACGTTTCATTCGTGAAGTTGAAGGTTCTTTCTTTTCTTAGAAATTTTCGATGTAGCATTGAGTTACGATTTACGTTGATTAAATTGTGTAGAAGTGATTGTGTACAGATTGTTTTCCATGATACCACGACAGATATAAGAACCATCTTTCTTAATAACGCAATTGTCATTAAAAGAAATCGAATATATGTTAAAACATTCTTGAAAATCAAAAATCTATCCAACTGAAAACGTAAATAAAACGTCTCCCACTTCTTAGCTGACGCCACTTTTTCGTAGCGTCGCCAGTGGACCTCTATCTCCACGATCATGTAGCCGTCTTGTCACCTGCATCAAGTCGGGATCAAAACATATATGATCGGTTGCTCCAGAGTATCAATAACCCCAGTATGAGTAGATGTCGAAGCCAAAAATTGATTCGACTACTAGAGCATGGTGCATACTGTAGCCTTGCCCTTTTTAGGACAATCGGCTTCCAATGACCTTTCTCTCCACACTTGAAGCATTTTCCGGTTTGCTTCTTGTCACCCCATTTCTTCTTTCCCTTGGTGTTATTCTTCTCTTGGTTGGTGCCTTTTTCTTTCTCGTCATTGGAGTCATCGACACGGGGAGGAGTGGGCGATACTCATCATAGCTTCTTTAAGCGAAGACCGTAGGTCCTCCGCCGGCGAAGTTCGGTCGGCAACTGCACTAAAGTATAATTCCGTTTGTTCATCTCAAAGTTGAGCTTGAGCTGAGTAGGAGAACTCTGAAAGGATTATAGTAAGCTTTAGGGCTGGGATGGGTAATTCCACTCCCAATACCTCAATCTGGTTGAGGTGACTCATCATCTCGAGGGACAGTGTTCGCCCTCCTGGAATGAGCCTTCCTTCCTTCATTAGACTTCGTCATGATACTCCGAAAGGCTTGAGACTTAGTTCGTTCAGTACAAAAAGATTTGCGAGATTTGTCACTGATCACCGGCGTTCCATGGGAATGCTGATGTGATCACGATGACATAGAAGCCAACATGTAGACACTTAGCCATCTCATTAATACTTATGCCCGCGTCTATGCGCATCTCGCAATGCTTGAAGTAGCACTATGATGAGACATTGGGCGTGGAGTAGTAGTCGAACTTGTACTCTTCTTGTGAAACGATATCCAAAGTTTTGTTTCCATTCGTGTAATTTTGGCAGGAGTTTGTTTCTTTGAGAATGGCGGAAAAGGATAAAGACATCTTGAAAAGCGAATTTTGTGCCTTTGCCAAACGAGAAGATTTTACTATTTGTCATAAACTTATGTAAGGAAATTGAAGTAGATTAACCATAAAACTTTTCAAAATCTTACAACGGCAAAATTAATAAATTGCTTATCCTCCTCGGGAGGTTAATACGCATTAAAATTTAAACAATTTGCGGTCACAACACCGACGTATCAATAGCTTCCTCCTCACGGAGGTTGACATATCAAATGGCTAAGCACGACCACCTGGTTTAGCATACAGTGAATTTAATTCTCATTCATGTCTTACTATAAGATATATCTAAAATAAAATACATTATTTATAATCTTAATTAGACATGAAAAATCAAATTCATATAATTTCCAAGTTCAAGATTAGGAAGAATATCAATTATATTATTTAATGTATTCTTATATATATCATATCTTATAATAGATTCTAGATATATATTATAATTAGGAAACTATTAAATTATTCTTATCTATATCATCTAGGATATAAAATATTCATAGATATAGAAAATAGTAAAAAATATTCCTAAAATCTAGGAAATCTTCCCAAAAGTTTTTATTTCATTAATAATATTATTTTTAATGATATCTATTAATTAACAATTAAATAATCATTAAAATAATCTTTGTCAATTCTAGAGATTCGAGGTTGGCCTGAATCTACACAGAATCACGAGGCTCATATCCGGAGGTCACATGGGGCATCATTCGCCCCAAGCGACCATGGAAAACCTAACACCCCCTTCTGGCGCAGACTCTTCTCCTTCTTCCTCGGATACGCGAGATTTCACCCTCCGTCGTCGTCGAGCCAGAAGGCGCAGCCAGAGCCACGACCTCCCGGCGATCTCCCACTGCCCGACGAGCTCGCGCGCACCAGCGGCAGAAGTCAGTTGCTGTGAGGCACAGGTCGGCTAGAGGTTTCGGTGTAGGAGTTAGGGTTAGGGGTTTTACTGCCAGAAGAAGACAGCACCGGTGGTTCTCGGGCCGAGCCACCGTGCCGGGCTTCCTCCGTCCGGCAGCGTATGGTGCCGCCTGGGCTGCGGTCTCGATCGGCCGGCGCGGCCCTGTTCCGCACATCACCGCGTCGCCAGCGTGATCCGCTGCGTCCTCGGCTCTGTCGCGATCGCCTCCTTTGTCCCGGGGCCCGGCTAGGGTTTGGCGGGCTTGGCCGGTGGCGCGCGCGAGCCCTTGCTCGCCGGCGCGTCGCCCCATACCCGTCGCCCTCGACTCCACTCCCGATTGGCAACCCTCTTCGATCGATCATAGCGCGGTCGTAAACGCAAGCGCTTAGAACGAATCACGCATCTAGTTCGTTCGAATAATTCAAGTTCTATGATTCGATGTTCTTGGAGTTCAACATGCATAAACATAAAAGAAATAAAACACAAGAACATGCTTAAGTAATCAATCAAGACATGCATACGGCATGAATTTGTGAGAAATTTAAATCCAAATAATCGAGACGAAATGCGGCTGCCGATACAGTATTGGTGCACTTGACGGAAAGGCATGTAAATAAATCACATAATAATCGGATCTATTTCATGATTATTTAGATAGTCTATTGAGTAATTATCACATGTATCATGCTCATAACTTGAATTAATCATGCTTTAAGAATATTGAAAACCCTAAAACATGCTTTTCTACGGAGTAGAATAATGCTAATTAATTCTCCCGAAAAAATTGAGAGATGGGCGCGACTTCTCCACGGCAGCGCTTTAATCTCTTAGACCACAAATCTTCTCTCTGGTTCCCAGGCTGTCTTCTAATATCGGTGTGGGCTGATCTTGCCTAGAATACTAGGACTTAAATAAAAGAAGACAGAAGAAATCCTTTTTGGAATGGGACTGAGTCGAAATCTCCTACTGGTGGAGATCAGAAATTACAGAAAATTGCAATATGAGATATTGTGTATTTTAAATACCATTTATTCTTTATATTAGATTCCTTTTGGGCCCAGACAGGGATCTATGGGCTTTGGATATAGACTCATCCAATTTACTTTTTACTAATTAAATTGAACCAGCGATTTAATATAAGTTATAATTGGAATACGGCGACCATGCAGTAATATTGAACTCTCCCCATCCAAATCCCGTTACGATTTTTAATTTTATTTTTCAGTCTATATATACAGCTAGTTGCACACTCTGGATATACGAATCGTTGCAAACTCTGTATATATGATTTTTTAAAAACTCAAAAGCATGTATTATCGTTGAAAATGAATACCTAAAACAAAAACATATCATACCGTCGGGCCGGGGGCACTCCACGTTCGGCTAGCGGCAAACTACATAGATTCAACGTATATGTATGCATTTTTTAAAAATAAAATCGTTGCATTTTTCCCGTATTCGTGTTGAAATTTTAATTCCGTAAATTGTTTAATTTATAGTGAGTTTTTTTTATTGCGTAAAGTCCATGCGGGAAGTCTATGGGATGTCCGCCACTGTGCGGGGAAGACTATGGGAAGTCCTTATGACATGACAATGCTGAGAAGGCTATGGAAAGCACTTATAACGTGGCAGGGGGTGTTTTTGAAAATTCTGTTCGGAAGACTATGGGAAGTTTGCACCCGCTAGGGATGCTCTAATAAGTTATTTTAAGGCCATTAAAATTAAAAAATATCGGCCTCATTTTTTTAGCCCACAATCGAAGCCCACAATCAAACCCTAAAAGATATGCGCCTCCCTTTTCTCTTCACCACACTATAAATACACAACCCACCCTTTTCTCTCATTCTCCGCACGCAATAATAATTACTTCCCCCTTCTCTCTTCTGTCTGACACACGATTTACTCTCAGCTGCTCCTATCCTATATTGAATATGAATTGAGATCGGTGTTGTATCGATGATGTTCACCTAGATTGGAGATCCGATCCCGATTTTGAATATGAATTGGGGCGGCGTTGGATCGATGATGTTTACCTAGATCTAATCCTACAGATTTTGAGTTTGATCGGTTGTTTTTGTTTTTGAGATTTTTCGTTTTTACTATCCCTTACTTTATTCTCTCTACTTTATTCACCTTTTACTTTATTCTCTCTACCTTTTTCTCTTTCTTACTTTTTGATCTATTTATTTAACACACTCAACATTCATTTTTTTAACTCCGTGCCGAAAAGTTCCGCCTCAACTATGAGGGAACGTAGGGAGTACAATTCACTCCTATTTATAGGCACTTCAACTCCTTCTCGAACACTCTATAAAAATCTAGATATTTTTTTATCTATAATCTAGACTATTCTCCCACAGTATTTAGATATTTCTTCCAATATATCTAGTTTTTTCTTCCAAAATATCTAGATATTTTTCCATAGACTATATATGTATTTGTTCTAAAGTTTTCATCCTATTTTTTCTCTTTTAGAATTCTCTATTTGTTTCTTATATATTCTATTTATTTCTAAATATTTCTATTATAAATTATCTTCAAATTTTAATTTCAAAAATCAGGCTTATTATTTATTTGAACACATTATGAACAATAAAAAAATACTAAAATAAGAAGACAATGAAACACTACTCACTTGATAAAATATTTTTTTATCAATTCAATAAGTTAGAGGAATTCATATCATCACCAGAATAAATAGGGAATCTTTAATGATAAGGTTTCATATCAATCTAGAGTAATATAAGTAAAATGTTAAAACCTACCATTTGAGTTTGTGATTACTCTAGCGGAAGCAAGGGAAAGGGCACCGGGGATGATGCACAAGTTGCCTCAGTTCATTAGCCGGCTTTTCGCCAATTTGACGAAAATGGTTTTGGATGTGGCACAGTGCAGAAGTCAAGGACGAGGATGCAGGAGAGACGAGTAATTATGGTGTTGGGCAGGAATGCTTAGATAGGCTCTCGATAGCGCTCGGTGGGAATACAATTGTCCCTGTGGCATCCGAGCTGTTTCAGGCCTATTTTTCTGCTCCTGAGTGGGAGAAGCATCACGCAGCACTCATTGCACTTGCACAGATTGCAGAGGGTTGCTCCAAGGTATATATATATATATATATATATATATATATATATATATATATATATATATATATATATATATATATATAGATATATAGCCGTGAATGATTTACATGTGTTGTGAATGTGAATTTGGAGATGATAGTTTTTGTGGTCTAGTAATAGCTGTGCTGAATTACACATTGTCTAATGTTCTCATTAATTACATCATTTATAGCTTTTTGTGCTCTGTTTAGTGTGTGCATTAGATGTGGTTTTTGATATCTATTGTCTCGTCCTCATATAAAGTGCATTGATTAGTTGAATTGTAATTCTTTTACTACATTTGTTACCAGCACATAGCAATCTCGTATGCACCATCAATTCCTTTGCATACTGCAGGTGATGGTGAAAAATTTGGAACCAGTGGTAAAAATGGTCTTGAATTCTTTTCAACATCCTCATCCACGTGTGAGATGGGCGGCAATTAATGCAATTGGTCAGCTATCAACAGACTTGGGTCCAGATTTGCAAATTCAGTTCCATCAGCATCTCATGCCGGCTCTAGCTGCAGCTATGGATGATTTCCAAAATCCTCGAGTACAGGTTTGTATATCATGTTATCTTCTGCATCAGTATTACTTACCAAAATCTTACTTATCTGGAGCAATTTCCAACTTGTGATGAGACTTGTTAAATAGTAGGGCATTAGGTTGAACTCCTCCCTTGTTTTCCAAACCTCTTTCTTTCACTAGTTATTTACTTTTGTGTATAGCTGGGGTCATCGACGTTGGTTTCTGAAACTGAATTATGTGAGGTTTAAGCAGTTTATTCCCTTTTCTGCACTCTGCAGGCTCATGCAGCTTCAGCAGTGCTGCACTCCAGAAATTTAGACACCTTACTTAGACGGGATAGTGCACAAGCTTCTTCTGCTTCTTTAGGTGAAAACCGTGAAATTGCAAATTAGAAAAATATATGTGGAACATAATTGAATATTATGCTGTACTCACTGTTGGATATACAAGACTGAAATATGTTTTGTAAATTGCAGAATTCGAAGCAAATGGCACAGGAGGGTGCCCTAACTGCTTTAGCTTCGGTCTGCTCAGCTAAAGCCTGATGTGGTCATTACAATTGCTGATTCAGACAATGAAATTGATGAATCAGACGATGATAGGTGACGACTCTCTTATATCTTAGATTTATCTTTTGGAAAGTTTCTTTTCATGTTTAATGAAAGTTGGCCTTATTTTCCACCATTCATATTTCTAGGCTATTAAGTTGTTCAATAACTTTATTAACATCCCTCTGAGAATCTTCATTTATGTCTTGTATCTAAAATTATTTGCAAGGAATAAGAACTGTAACTTTCTTACTTGAATCTGGAAGATACCTGCTCTTGTTTTTTGTATGGTACTGTTTTGATGGCTATGTTCTGATATGTGTTCATATTGTTGCATCTTGGTTTGAGTGCAATACATTTTCATTGGGGCACATCTTCGGCTAATTGCTTCCGATATGAACAAATTTTTCTATATTGCAGACTAGTGTCCTGGAGGAGAAGGCTACTGCTTGCAATATGTTGTGCTGCTATGCTGATGAATTAAAGGAAGGTTTTTACCCATGGATCGACCAGGTTAGTGAAAATAAATAGGTCTTTGCTTGATTCTGTTGATGGTAGATCACAATTTAAAGATGTTATGGCATGTTGTGTTTGCAGGTTGCCCCAACATTGGTTCCACTTTTGAAATTTTATTTCCATGAAGAAGTTAGGAAGGCTGCTGTCTCAGGTAATGCAGATTCTACTTGGTATGTTTCCATATACAGAATATTGAAGTTGCTGATATTGATCAACACTTCAATATTGATTTCTAGCAGTGCCGGAGAGGTTGCGATCTGCAAAATTGGCTGTCGAAAAAGGAATTGCTCAGGGTCGTAATGAAACTTATGTTAAGCAGCTGTCAGACTTCATTGTTCCTGCTTTAGTGGAAGCCTCACACAAGGTCTCAATACAAGCTTGTGTTTTGCATTATGTTATTGATGATCATTGTATCTGGGCACTCATGAGTATTAATTCTTATGTCATGCAGGAACCTGATATAGAGATCTGTGCAAACATGTTGGATGCGTTGAACGAATGTATACAGGTTGGTCACTTGAGTTCATTCCCTTCAATACACCTATTAATATGTTAGGTTGATTATTTTAAAATGTGAGTTTAAATCTGTGCTAGGTGAACCTTACTCGTCACAGTTCTAACATTCGTTGTGTATTACGTACAGGTTGATAGAGTAATGAAATTAATCTGTGCCGGTCAGTAAGTTTTTTGGTTAGATGAGTTGTACTAAATTGCGAACATCATTTATTTGATGGCAGTTCTGGTTTTAATGAATTTATTGTATTTGCTAGAATTTAACTCATCATTTCCCTCGTTTGTGTCTCTCAGATTTCAGGATCTCTTTTAGATGAGAGCCAGGTTAGAAGCATTGTGGAAGAGATAAAGCAGGTGATCACAGCTAGCTCAAGTAGGAAAAAAGAGAGAGCCAAAGCTGAAGATTTCGAAGATGAGGAAGGAGAACTTCTTAAAGAGGAAGATGAGCAAGAAGAAGAAGTATTTGACCAAGTTAGTAATTGACTAATTGACTAATTTTATACTCAGGCTGCTGTATATGGACTCGGAGTGTGTGCCGAGTTTGGAAGTTCTGTGTTGTTGGAGGTAAAGTTGCCTCAATGTGGCTCATAGAAAGTAAATTTCTGCTTGATATCTGAATTCTGACCTTTGTTTGGACTCTTGTTCAGAGGCTCTTTCGCGGCTCAATGTAGTTATTAGGCATCCCAATGCTTTGCAGCCAGACAATGTGATGGCATATGATAATGCCGTTTCAGCTCTTGGAAAGATATGTCAGTATCAATGCCGGCCTATTTTTTTCTTACTCTTAAGAAAATGCATAGTGTAATTTTGTCTGATTTAGTATATTGTCTTAATCTGTATGTTGTCACATTTAATTGAATACTGTGCTAGTATTTCCTTCGATTAGTTCTAACTGTGCAAAGTTGCTCTGATAGGTTGTTCCTGCCTGGTTGAATTGTTTACTTTGCTCAATGGTTGAAAGGTGAGGACATGAAAATTGCTCTTTCACGTATACCACCTGTTTGTATACAATTTTTAGTTTCCGACTCAGCTGTCATCTGCCTTTCCCAACAATCAGCATCTCCCTAAAACGGAGATCCGTTTCGCGTTGAAACGGAGGAGATTCCCTGTAGACTGTATATTACAAGATCACCTGTGTTGCTCCCAAAAACTGGGGGAATCTGGTCTTCTTTTTATTTCTTTGTCAACATTTGTGGTATTTGAGGATTGCCATAGAGGCAATTCCTGTCTCAATTTTGGTCATGCTCATGCATTTTTTTCCCCTTTTTTTTTGTTACATCTGTGATTGTTAGTATTTATTTATTTTGTTTATTTGTTACTACAGTTATATCAGAAACGATACTTGATGTTCAATTTCATCATTTTGTTTTTAATGTGATACAAAATGTTCAAATCAAAAATAGTTTCATAATGAAATAACACAACAGAAGTGCTTATTTACATTTACACAATTACATAAATACTATGTTTCTCTGTATTGTATCCCTCTTTTAATCATACTTATATTGTTTATGCCATTATAGTTATATTGCTGGGGTTAAATTGTTCCAACAACATGACATAAGAGAACTTTTCATCTTGTCCAATCACATCGTTATAAGTTAACTTGATCCTTCAATTACACCTATTACTTGTGCTCTTGTTAGTTTATGGCACTGGAGATTCCTTTCCTAGCTTCAAGCATGAGCATCAAGAACCAAGCCAAATTTTTGAGTTTTTTGTTTACTAAAATAAGAATCAAGAGGTGGTAGGTTCATCCATCTGTAGTGGTGGTGATGAATGGTTAAACTGAAACTGCCGGTTCGACTTGTAAATCGATTGACGCTTTGGCTATGGAACCATAGTCGTCATTCACGAGCTGAATTTGAATGATATATCGATCCGAATAACCTAGAGTTTTAGAATTATTGAAACTTTAAACCGTGGTTAACAACCAGTTTTATCCCAAATCAGATAAAATTAACTAAAAGTGAGAAAATCACTGAAATCTTTTGGTTGATAGCTAGCTAGTTCAATACTAGAGCCATTAATTTACTTGGAGGGCTGGTTATGGAAAATATGAACTTTCATAAAACTTGTAATTAATAAAATAAAATAAATTAAGTTTGGTGAAACATCATGAATTCGCTATATTTTGAATTAAGTTTATTGAGTATTGAATGTTCACAATCGATTAAAAGGAGTCTTAATTTATGAATCAAAGTATTAATTGTCAAATTTTGTGAAAATAATTTAAATATAAGAAATAAAGCATAGTGGGCTTAACTTAAAGTCACTGTGTGCTTAAATTAAGGGAAAAAAATTACAGTATTAGAAAGAGAAGAGGGAGTGACTTTTCAAATTATTTCAAAAGAATAAATCCAATTCTAGCAATATATGAAAATAATAACCGAAAAATCAAATTAAACCCTGAAATATTAACAGAGATATTTTAAATTGTAGAGAAAATTAGATGAAAAAGTAGAAACTCTTTCTATTTTGATCTATTTCTAAAAAATAAAAAAATTTCCTTTTAAAAATGAGTATTACAGTAGTATTTTTTTACCTAGTATGAGTGTTATTTTAGGGTGATAATATTTATTCAGGAGTATATTGATCTATTTCTGAAAAATAAAAAATTTTCCTTGTAAAAAAAAGAGTATTAGTAGTTTTTTTTACCTAGTATGAGTGTTATTTTAGGGTGATAATATTTATTCAGGAGTATATTGATCTATTTCTAATAAATAAAAAATTTCCTTTTAAAAAAAGAGTATTACTCCCTCCGTCCCGCTTTAGCAGTCCCATTGACTTTTCAGTTCTCTTTTATAAAAATAATTAAAAATAGTTAAAGAGGAGAAATGGTAAATTAAGAGAGAGAATAATATAGTCTTATCTATTAGTGTCTCTCTTATTTTACTATTTCTCCACTTTAACTATTTTTTATCATTTTTATAAAAAGAGTGCAGAAAAGTCAATGGGACTGCTAAAGCGGGACGGAGGAAGTAGTATTTTTTTACCTAGTAAGCGAGTGTGTTATTTTAGGGTGATTATATTTATGGTTTCGATTAGGGATGTCAATCGGGCTAGCCCGTTGGTTTCGGGCCAACCCTAAAAATAAAAATGATCTCCTTTATAAGTTGCAATACTCGTTGCAATATGTAACTCCTCCCAAATATCAAATCAATAAAATTCAAATTCATCTCCTCCGCCTCGGATTTCTGGTGCGCCTCCATTTTTATTTTATTTTTTTATCATGTTTATTGTTTGATTTGCTGATTTTGGCTAATGCTGTTAATTTTGTGCTGCTTAAATTTGTATAGTTGTATACTTGATATTGTCTTCGTTATTCAATTTGGTATATGCTAAATTGTTGTTATCGTCTTCGTTATTCAATATGCTACTTTAATATCACCGATGGCAATTCATTTTTAAACCAAAACTGTAAAAATCACTCCAATCGCGTTCTCGCATTTAGTTTTTGCAGATACACATGTTTGGAGGGACATATTTGCAAGAATTAAACCAGCAAGAGAAAGAGGTTAGCCTTTTGTGACTCAAAATAAAAAATATTCATGATTAGGTGTTCGATTAATGAACGAGTTTGTTTGCATGTTTAGGGTTTAGGGTTTGGGTGCGACAGGATAAGTGAGCTACCTAATGACGTTATCATCAATATTCTCTCGTTCCTACCCTTGAGAGATGCTGTTTCCACTGGCCTTCTTTCATCCCGATGGTTGGATTTGTGGAAGCACACTCCTAATCTAGACTTTTTCGACACTGAACGTATCTATCGAGCAAAGAGTGACACAGAGCATGGTTCGTGGGATGTGGGGAAGTGCAAGCATGTGAAGATGGTGAATTCGGTTCTTGAATCGCATCAAGCCCTCTTCCTGAAACAGTTCAGGCTTCATTTCTACGCAAACAAGTCAGCACAAAGCCTAGTCACCAAATGGCTCAGATTTGTGTGGTCGAGACAAGTCGAGAGCTTGGAGTTGAACTTTCGGTGTGAAATGCTAAATCATCTAGTTGTGTTAGAAGATCTGTCGGGAGAGATGAGACCAATGAAATATCTCCAGAATTTGTCTCTAATCATGATGAAAGTAAGCGGTGAAGACATCTCATTGTTCCTAAAAAATTGCCCTTTCCTGAGGAAATTGAGAATCTCACAATCAGTTTTGACCGGAGATGTTCATATCTCCGAGGCAACCCCTGCGTTGGAGGATCTACGAATCGCTGGATGTGTCTATTTGAAGTCCGCTATAGTTAACATTTCTGCTCCAAATCTTTCTATAGTTTGTGTTGATGCAAGACCGGGGCATGCCCTGCGGTTCAAGAATGTTCCAAGAGTTGTTGAGGCACTTTTTAATATAGAAGGTCCAGAATATACAATGCAGCATTTTACTTCTACCTTGTCTTGCTTGACTTCCCAACTCCACAAACTTACCTTGTATGGTCCCGATGCCGACAAGCTTTCGGGAAAAGGGTTTCCTCAACTGCCTAATCTCAAAGAATTGATCCTTTATAAGCATACCTGTCTTTTGTCATTGGCTAATATGATATCGTCATGTCCTCGTCTTCAGTGCTTGACTTTCAAGGTTGGTATATATTTTTAGTACTAATCTTCTCAATGTCATATTTTCTTACATATGGATATACATATGTGTGTGTAGTGTTTTGCCAAAGCCAAAGATGCAACATGTCGCGAAAGCTACGGAGCGTTAACTTTTAGAGGATCTTGTGCGGCAAATATCATCCGATCGCTAACTTATATTGAAGAAAGCGGCGAATTTCAAAAAATAAAAAGTCCCATTTGGTTTATTAGTGAGTACAGACTGCAACTATATGTAGCCATGATATCTCCACAACTTGAACTCTATTTTCAAGTTGAACTTCGGTATCAATTTAAAAGCTACTTCCTTAGGTATTCATAATAGTAGTAATGCATTTTTATGTTATGTAATAGCATAGCATTGAATTTTTGGATTTTAGTTCATGTAAAGGATGCAATATTTGTTTTGATTTTCAAAGTAATTTTATGTTAGATATAATTGTTATGATATTTTATCAAATTCTCCTTCCACAAAGCTATTTTGAAACAAGGTTGCTTTTGACAATATCACCAAAAGCATCACAACAGAAATTCTTTATAAATATGCATATCTACACATTTCTATTCA
This sequence comes from Salvia hispanica, assembly GCF_023119035.1. NCBI lineage: Eukaryota > Viridiplantae > Streptophyta > Magnoliopsida > Lamiales > Lamiaceae > Salvia > Salvia hispanica. The sequence continues at coordinate 56,930,364 of NC_062968.1, read as the reverse complement.
AATGAACATCAAGTAGAAAGTGCAGATTGGAAAGTAATATTTGATATTATTTGGTTTTATATAGGTGTGTTAATAGAGATAGAGTGATAGTGTCAATTATTTGTGCCCAGTATTCCATGACACGGAGTATAAAATGAATGAAAAAAGATTATAATTTCTCGTAGCTAATTTAAACTAATTAAGTCAAGCTACCTAATTGGACATGGAATTATCATAGGGCAAAGTGTGTGTGACAATATATTTTGGTGAAACACTTTCCACTTCAGTTGTTTTGGTTTGGGCCAAAGTAATTTCAAGTTTTAAAATGGACTACATAATTAAATTAGATAAGTGGTAATAATAAAAAAAAGGGACTACTTAATTTCTTGTTCTTACTGAGAATGGTCTTTTATGGACAAGGATTAAAGTTAGTGTTTGGGCCGATTAAATTACGTATAGCGAAGAGTTGATTGGAGATGAGTTCTCGATTAAGTGGCAAATTAAAATTCTCTAGATAATTTACTTAGTTCCCAAAGATGGAAGATGTTGAAATCGACGGCCGACCAGCGTCGGCGACGCCTTGGGCTGCCGCTAAGGAAATAGAAGGAAAAAGAGAGAGAAACGACACTCTCAAGTCACATATATAATTAAGTCTAACAAAGAAGTGCTTTTAATCAAATTTCCTGACTTAATTAATATGCAAGTTTCAGAAATTTCCTAAGAATGAACGAACAATAGAAACAGATTAATTAGGATGCATGCATTCTAAGTACGTACTTTTCCTTGAGTCTGATTAAGCACATGTTTTTATTTTAAAAAAGAAAGCTATCTCCGTGAGCAAGTTATGGTCGGAGTAAGGAAATTCAAGTTTAAATGCACAAGGTGAGTAATAAGTTAGTGGAATGTGGAGTTTCTTTACCATTTAAAAAACTTTGTTTGGGAATAATTTACATGAATAATGGAAAAGAAATATATGAAATCAAATCTAGATTAAGATATTTTTTCGATCAAATAATGGAGTTATGTCTTTGAATGGAATTATGAGTATTAGTTGGATGGATAGCGAGAGGAAATTGGATCCACACGACAAAAGGACTCTAAAAAATTAAATGAATGTTGGATCTGGATATATCATGACGAGATAGAATTATTTCGCCCAATATATGTCGAACTCACAAAATTTAATGCTAGTATTTATTATAAATTTTGTTGTTTGTCTTGCTAAACGTTTTTAAAGTTATAGAGTACATCAAAGAAATGAAGGTGCATTGTCATTTAGAAACTGGATCAAACATAAAACAAAATTTAAACTAAGGTGGTGTTCGGTTTGCAAGATAAAATAATACCAAGATACAATCTAGGATTGAGTTGTTGAGTCGTGGAGTTGAATCTCATAAACCAAACACACTACAAATTTAATCCCGGATACAATCTTGCCAACCGAACATCCCCTAAGTATATATTAAGAATTACTACTATTTTCTAGTTTTTTAAATAATGAAAATTTACGATTGATAATAAGGTGAGGTCAGAGGGGGTCGAATGTGGAATTTCTTCAATAAATCCATGTTAAAGCTTGATGAAAGTTGGTGCTAAATGATTCATAAAGTTCTATTTATATTAGAGTTGAAATCAGAAAGAAAAAGTGAATTTTGATAGCTAAATGCGACCCCGCAGTAAACCACAAACCACAAATCTCAAGCCACATACTTTTGACGCCATTTTGAGCAGAAAAATTAGAGTTTACAACGACAATGATATTCATAACACAAAGTTTGATTAGTTTAGCTAGAACAATAAAGAAAATGACATCAAAGGAAACAATTAGTAAGAGATTAACGTCGAAATCAAAACATGATAACAATATTTTCAGTCCGATCCAATAAATTTCATTTCATAAGATTTGCCACTAAACTACTCTATTCGTCCGCGAATAGGAGTCTCATTCATTTTCGGCACGGGTTCTAAGAAATGTTAAAAAAATGGGTGGAAGAAAGTCAGTGGAATATGAGTCTCACTCCTATATATTAGTATTAAATGATACGTGAGTGGAATTAATGAGTTAGTGGAATATGAAGTCTCTTTACCATATATAGTACTAATAATGAACCGAGATTCCTCGTTGACGGACCTAAATAGAAAAACAGAACTCTTATTCGCAGCTGGAGGTAAAAGTATCTCTCTTAGAATTTTGAGGCCAAATGTTCATGAATGCAAAATTGTAAAATAAAGACACTAACCTCATTTATTGGGGGGGCCTCTAACAAATAATCGAATTCAGAGTTACAATTCACTAAAACAAACATGAAAGTCGGCATCATCTCTAGATGGACCTATGCCAACTTATATATGTTCGTGCATACTATTAATTGAATATTTTATCATATTTTTAAATGATTGATTAAGACAAGACAAAATATATGTGAATAGTATGAAAATTATGTGCACCCATAATCGGCCCATGAAAATGAAATGTTAAAAGTTAAAACCTTGGGAATGATGACTCTTTTCCTTTTTGCTCACACGCATTCACACATTGATTCGAATGGCTTTTAAAATTATTTACACAAAATCAAAAATACACACCCTAACTACTTCTAAGACATTTTTATTCAAATAATAGTTACTGATAAGTGTGTTTTTATACTTAAACTTTTTCTTTATGATAGTATTCCTTTTATAGTATAATGAGTGTATTAATATGTGTATTAATGGTCTTCTTAAATTTTCCAAAAAATAATTACTCTTGAAAAAATAGTATGGAAATGCATGTTATAGGAGTATTAGACAAGAGATGCAACAAAAGGAATACAACCAATAGTAACATCGAATTAAATATTTGGTACACTTTCACTTTCTTAATTTTCATATGTCGTGGTCGTACTTAAATGAATAGATATCTCATGAGTTTTAATAATTTACGCAATTTTAATTTTTAACTAGGCAATAAAGAGTTAAGACATTTTAAAAGTGCAACTATGTGCACCTAATTTAAATGTATAAATAATTATTTTGATGTGATTGTTAAAATTGATCGGTTTTAGTACTTTATGTTTTGTTTCGATAGATCATTGTACATTTTATTAGGTCCTTTCAATTCTGTACTATTAAATATCATTAAGTCATGTTGATTGTGTCATGAATCCATTAATTCCATTTATTTTACTTCCACATCAATATCGATTATTGTTTAAATATATTCCAGTCAATGAAAGAGAATAATTATTGTATTTGTTTATAAGAAAAAAAAAATAACCTCGTTAAAAAGCATGAATGCAATTATATATTTGAGCCTTTTCTATTAAAATTAACAATTCCATGATTTCAAAATTATAGTACCCCACTTTTATTTATTTTGTAATAATTGCCATTGACCTGGTCAACTATGTTGGTCCACATTGGATTAACATTTCTGGCATTTCAGTCCTATCTCATTCCACTAGATTCAAGATAGCATTGTGGCCAATAACGCCAATATTTATTTTCCCTTTTTCAAAAAGTAATTTTAATTAAAACGAAGAAAATTTTACCATATTGACATGGACAAGAACGAAGAATTGTTACATTAGCATATCAAATGAAATTGAGCATAAATTGAGCATAACACTTCTTGTAATTTTTTTGTAATATGTAGCTAAGTTTAGTCACTTTATAGTTAATTAAATTAGAATTACAAAGTGTCGCCCATAAATAATTTGGGTATATCAAATTCTAAATATGGTGAGACTACATCACCATCCATAGATGTTTTCACGTATGATCCACGAAATATATTATTTCTCGACTACTTCATTATTTATAGTTAACATGTGCCCATTTGTAATTTGTAGATAAAAAACAATTACTACAACTATAGTGTCATATCTCTTTGAGACACTTTTTACCTATAGATAGATATAGGCCTTATACACATATGAGTATATATGTTCTACACATATGAGTCTCCCTATGCACTTTTATTTCCAAATTTAATTAGTCATCATAAATGAAAAGAATTCAATTCATGTAAAATATCTTTTTCCAAATTCAACAAACTGTACCGGAAATTTCCATAGTTGCATTTTCTTTAGTTAATTCAATTAATTAAAAATCTAAATAATATCAATCGCTCAATGTGCAATGATACGTCTAGCACTACTACTACAGTTTATCTTGAATGTTTGAACTCAAAACAGTAAAATTAGGGCGACATTCATTTATTATTGTACAATTGACCTTTTTCATGTAAAAATAATTGACCCTTGGTTCCAAAAGTGCCGATTATTCAAAAAACAATGGATAATATCAAAACTAGCTTGAAACTGACAATCTTTAATAAACAGTACTAGACCCAGGTTTGGATCGCGTCCAGGATGATTCAGATTAGGGTCGAACCTAGAATGATGCAGGTTAAGTCGGTATTGAACCCATGATAACTCAGGTTTTGGGTCAAGCCCAAAATGACCCGAAGGCCAACATGATAAGTTCACGATGGTCTCGGTTTAATGGAAGACGAGTTGGATGCAAACCCATATCATATTGAAAAACAAGAGAAATTAGAAACAATATATAAGTGTTTCTCGCTTAATTAGTTTGAGGTTGTTCGAGAGTGATACAAAAATAAATCTATGACCCATAAATAAATTCGTGCGAAATAATTTAAAACGACAATATCACACCAATGTGCTGTCAACCATCTTTAACTCTATCGAGCATGATCAAATAATAACCATTTGCCATCCAAACTTGATACTCCATATTTCCTTTTTAAATTTTTACTCTCTTTAAAATTAATACTCCTAGAAACAAATATACATGTGAGACATTAATAAAGATATATCTGTACTTCCATCATTATTATATATTATTATTATTCCTAATCTAAATTATCAATCAAATGAAAGGTCCTTCTTGCTTTTTGGCTGTTTAAGACGCAATCACCAATGTCCACGAATAAATCATTGCCTATTTTTGCCAAATATCAATCTAGTCCTTACACAATTAATAATTTACAAATAGAAAGAAAAAATGGTCTCATTATTATTCCTAGCATGTCACACTTTAATCAAGAAAATTTCAAATAATTCTCAACTTTTAAAAATCACAACCACATTAAAAATACTCCAATGATTTTGCACTCCACATCCTATAATTGCAATAGAAGTTTCCTAACCACATTTTGATTATGCAAGATTGCTGAAGTGGAATTTCACCTTTCTAGAAGCATATGATGAAACAAATTTCCAATTAAAAATTAGATTATATTTATATATTTCCTACTAGTGTCGGTTAAGAAGGAGCTTTTGATATACCACCTATTTCGAAGGACTAAATTGCAAATATTAGTAAGATATTTGTCATTTCTCTCCACCTTAAAATAGGCTGATCTCAGTCATGTAGTTGTGTAATTTCTGTTACATTACAACTCTTTATGTAATGAAAATTAGAGGGTGATGACACCTCCTTATCTTGTGTTTGTTAGCCTTCTTTTTCTTGTCCATTGTCTCATCATTTAGCTCCCACTTAAATACTTTCATTTTCCATCAAAACCCCAAAATCCCACCAAAGAAAAGTTAAAGAAGAAACAGAACAGTCTCATCTTGCAAACTGTTTCTTCTCCATTGGTGGGAAACTTGTGATTTTTTGTTTTTTTTGTTTTTCCATCTCTTTTGCTTTAACCCTTTTTTGGGTATTCTTGAAACAGCAGAGGAATTGATTGAGCTGCTGCAGCTAGCTGCATGCTTCACTTGGATTGAAAAAGATTTGATCTTTATTTGGAGCTCTGTTTTTCTCTCTGCAAAAATGAAATCTTTGCAGGTTTGCCTTATTTTTATGTAATGTATGCATGTTTTCTTTATGTGTGTGTGTGTGTATGTGAGAAAGAGTGATGCTTGATTGTTGGCCACAATAAAAATTGAATCTTGATTGCTCTTGAGCAAGATGAGGCCTTTATGCATTGAATGAATCAAGAATTTCAGATTGGAATATCCCTTTAGAATGATTTTGAGTAATCTTTCATTAATTAGTGCTAAGTTCTAAAGATTTAAGATCCCAGTTTCTTACCTTTTCCTTCACTTGAGTTGCTTGAAAGGTAGCTTTGCCTCTTACTTAGTTGTAATCCACAATTAGATGCAAAGTTGACATCTTAACACAATCTCTCTCTCTCTTTATTGTTTAAGAACATTCTGTATTCAATTATTGCTCAATAGATTAAAGCACAGCATTAAATTTAATCATTCTTCTAGTCATATACTACTACCCTTTTAGAATTTAAATAATTGCACTTATTGGAATAGTAGATATATATAATCATTTAACAGAAAAAGTGTAGTATTCAAATTTATCTTCTCTCATTTATTTGGTGCAGTGTTGATGTCTGCTTCTGTTTGTACTGATCTGCACCAGCCCATGGTAGGGATATACACAGACTGGAATCCTTGTCCCCTAATGTGAATAGACCATTTTGCCCCTCCCCCAAAATTCCCTTCAAAAAATGACCAAATCCATTTTTTCCCTCCAAATCCTAACTGTTTTCTTGATCTCATTATCCCATTTCAAGCCATCCCAATGCCTAAGATCAGAGGTGGAAGCCTTGCTAGAATTCAAGAAACACATAATTGATCCCTTAAACCACTTGGAATCATGGAAAGATTCAGATTCCCCTTGTAGATTCTATGGAATCCATTGTGATCAAGAAATGGTCACTGGGATCTCTCTAGACAATCTATCCCTCTCAGGGCAGATATCGCCGTCGCTCTCCGCCTTGAACGGCCTCGTTTCCCTCGCCCTCACGTCTCACTCGCTAACGGGGCCTCTCCCGGCCGACCTGAGCAAGTGCTCAAACCTCAAAGTCCTAAATGTCTCTGGTAACTACTTGAGTGGAAGTGTTCCTGATCTCTCAATGCTGACGAACTTGGAAGTGCTCGACTTGTCGCTTAACTCGTTCACAGGGCCGTTCCCGGGCTGGGTCGGGAGCCTGACCGGCTTAGTTTCGTTAGGCCTTGGTATGAACAGCTACGACGAGGGCGAGATTCCTCACAGCATTGGCAAGTTGAAGAAGTTGCAATGGCTCTACTTGGCTAACTCGAGCTTGAGGGGCGAGATACCCGAGTCCATCTTCGAGTTGGAGGCGTTAGGCACGTTGGATATATGCATCAACAAGATCACAGGGAGGTTTCCGGCTTCCATCGCCAAGATGAGGAAGTTGTTCAAGATTGAGCTGTACTCGAACAACCTCACAGGCGAAATCCCAGCCGGGCTAGCTAATCTGACCGATCTCGAGGAGTTTGATGTGTCGAACAACCAAATGCACGGTGTGATTCCAAAGGAGATTGGGAGTTTGAAGAAACTAACTGTGTTCCAGTTGTTCAAGAACAACTTCTCAGGGGAGATTCCATCTGGTTTCGGAGAAATGCAGCATCTCAAGGCGTTCTCCATCTATAAAAACGCGTTCACAGGCGTTTTCCCTCAGAATCTAGGGCGATTTTCGCCTTTGAACAGCATAGACATATCGGAGAACAGATTCTCCGGTCCGTTTCCTAAGTACTTATGCCAGAACAAGAATCTTCAATACTTGCTTGCGTTGGAGAACGATTTCTCAGGGGCGTTTCCGGATAGTTATGGTGATTGTATCCCTCTGCAGAGGCTGAGGGTCAGCCAGAACCGGCTCAACGGGTCCATTGCAGACGGGGTTTGGGGGCTTCCGAACGTGCAAGTCATGGATTTTAGTGATAACAGCTTCACCGGGGGAGTGTCACCGGACATTGGGGCATCGTTGCAGCTGACAGAGCTAATGCTGTCAAATAACAGATTCTCGGGCGAGCTGCCTCGCGAGCTCGGTGATCTTGCCTTAATGGAGCGTATCTACTTGAACAATAACAACTTCTCTGGTGGTATACCTTCACAGCTCGGGGCGTGGAAGCAGATCACGTCGTTGCATTTGGAAGGGAACGCCTTATCCGGATCCGTCCCTGCAGAGTTGGCTAACTGCACAAGACTGGTGGACTTGAATCTTGCTTCAAACCAGCTGAGTGGTGGGATTCCGAGGAGCTTCTCGAACATGGCCTCGTTGAACTCGTTGAACCTCTCGAGAAACGAGCTGACAGGGCCGATCCCAAAGGACTTTGACAGGCTGAGGTTCTCATCCGTGGATCTGTCGGATAACCGGTTGTCAGGGAGTGTGCCCCGCTATTTCGTGATGGTGGCCGGTGACAAGGCACTCGCTGGGAACGACGGCCTCTGCTTAGACGACGACGAGGAGGAGGGGAAGAAGAGGAAATTCAACGACTCTGCCTTGCCTCTCTGTGTTCATCAGAGAAATGGACACAAGAGCTTGATTAAGAGCAAGTTAGCGATGTTAAGCATCATCCTCGTCACCCTCGTTGTCTTCCTCGTCGGGCTGCTGTTCGTGAGCTATAGGAATTTCAAGAAAGGCGAGGCAGACGGGGGGATGGGAGACGAGAAGGGCGTGCTGCCTTGGAAGCTCGAGAGCTTCCAACAAGTGGAGTTTGATGTGGATGACATATATGATGTGGATGAGGACAACTTGATCGGGAGCGGGAGCACCGGGAAGGTGTATCGCCTCGACTTGAGCAAGGGCTGCGGAACCGTTGCTGTGAAGCAGCTGTGGAGGGGCAATGGGGTGAAGCTCATGGCTGCAGAGATGGAGATTCTTGGAAAGATTAGGCATAGGAATATAGTCAAATTGTATGCTTGTTTGATGAAGGAAGGCTCGAATTTCTTGGTTTTCGAGTACATGTCGAACGGGAACTTGTTCCAGGCCCTGCACCGAGAGATCAAGGCCGGGAAGCCCGAGCTGGACTGGTATCAACGCTACAAGATCGCGGTCGGGGCTGCAAAAGGCATCGCCTACTTGCACCACGACTGCAGCCCGCCTATCGTCCACAGAGACATCAAGTCGACTAACATACTTCTCGATGAGGACTACGAGGCCAAAATCGCTGATTTTGGCGTCGCGAAGGTGGCTGACCAGTCCTCTCCGAAGGGGTCCGAGTGGAGCAGCTTTGCCGGGACCCACGGCTACTTTGCTCCGGGTAATTCGGGTTCGGATAATACTTCCAAAAAGGCGTTTTTCGACTTAGGCCTAATTTTTTTTGTGGTATGCAGAGATGGCCTATTCCCTCAAGGTGACGGAGAAGAGCGACGTGTATAGCTTCGGTGTCGTGCTGATGGAGCTCGTGACGGGGAGGAGGCCGGTGGAGGAGGAGTTCGGGGACGGGAAGGACTTGGTGTATTGGGTTTCGACTCATCTCGGCAGCAGGGAGGCTGTGGTCAAGGTTCTTGACTCGAAGGCGGTGCCTGAGCTCGTTCAGGACGACGCGATCAAGGTGCTGAAGATCGCGACGTTGTGCACGACGAAGCTACCGAATCTGCGGCCGAGCATGAAGGAGGTGATCAAGATGCTTGTGGATGCTGAGCCTGGGGCTGGCTTGAGGTCTCCAGATAGTGTGGGGAGGAATGAAAAAGGGGTGTGTTTAGACCATTTTGGAGATGGTTTTTAAATTTGGTTTTTGTGTAGATAATTGTTCATTTTAGTGTTGGTTGAAATCTCAATATATATATGTATGTTATAGATGGATTATGAGTGTCTCACTTTGTATGATTTGAACAGCAATTTATGCAGGCAGGAAGTGCTGCTTGGGGTTATTCACTACTCCGTATTTGAATATATTTATGGGTTTGTGTTAAAGTGACACCCCCTCTTAAAGTGACACCATGACACCACTTATACAACAATATTATAAACGCTACACAGCAATATTACAAACACTACACATCAATCTATAGATTCTTGTATAGTGTGTCGAATATTGCTGGATAAGAAAAATTGTTGTATAAAGAGCAGCAAATTGCTGGACGAGTTTTTCTGATATTTTTGCCACGTGACAGCTTATTATTCGTCCAAATGTACAAATGATTGGCTAGGAATGGTGGTATGATGTTATTTTAAAAGGTTAATATGCCCCTATAATCAAAATAATTTGAGACATTTGATTATTTTAATAACAATTTATAATCTTAAAATAAAAATAACATTAACAAAACGCTAAGTGACACATTCATATCTCTCTATAAAATCTACTTAAGTTATAGTTTACTCTATTTAATTTATTTTTAAAGCTTGTCCGTTGTCGCAGTGGCATAATATTATAATTCTTTCTAATATTCCACTACGTGTGCGAAAAAAATTAAATACAATATACATTAAATAATGTGTTCACACTACCTACAATATCCATATTGATCACGACTGGAGTAGCATAACATAATTGCCATTTAATTAACAAAGTAAATTAAATCTCAATATCCAAACCACTACCATTTTGGCAGAACGCTAAGGTGGAATTCCAACTTCAAATCATTATCAAGTCGAACAAATATTGATTGTAGTCTCAGTTTCATAAATCAGTGATGGAATATCATAATCTTCCAATTATGCTTATTTTCAACTTATTGTATTATTTCATCTATTACCAAACCTCATTCTCTCAACAATGAAACACTTTACACAACTCAAATACTAAAATCCATCCTCATCAAGGATCTTCAATTTGTAAAAAATAAAATTTTAAAATAGGTGGAATTCCGACATCAGAACTTTCTAACAAAAAGTCGCACATATATCGTGATTCTATTAATTGATAAACCGACCATAATCTCCCAATTATGATTATTTTCACTTTTTTACGCAACATTTCGTCGATCACTAAACCCGTCCTTATCACTAGATATATACTTCGTTCCCACACAAAGCGCAACTCAGTTACTAAACCCGTCCTTATCACTAGATATATACTTCGTTCACACACAAAGCGCAATTTAGTTATTAAAATTAAAAACCCATCCCCTTCAAAGCTTCACAACTAGTGAAGGTTCACATCAGTGTGTGTGAACCCTTTTTATTTTTTTTCCAAGAATAAATATAAAAAAACAAAATAAAAAAAAAACTAGGCCCAAGAAACGTGCTTAGCCATCTCCAAAATCGCTCCTTTTTTCCCAAAAACATCACCACTTTTCCTTTTTAACAAACGAAGCTCGTTTTCATTGACTACGCGCTCCCTCTCTCTGTCTCTCCAGTTGCAGACTCGGTCTTGGTCCTCACTCCTCTCCCTCAACCGCGTAATTCCCTTTGTCTCCTTCCCTCCTCTCCAATCCCCTTAAAACCCAATAAAAATCCAGTCTTTACAATATTCAAGAATCTTGGCGTCTCTCTCTCCAACCATGAGAAAGCCTTCTCCATGGCCATGAACGCTTCCCTCCTCGCCCTCCTCCTCATTTCCCTCCTCCCCTTCTCCAATTCCCTCTCCACCGTCGCCATTTCCGAAACCAACAGCCAAACCCTCGTCTGCGCCCTGATCAAATCGCATAAAAATTCAATCTTTTCCCTCAATTGCACCCTCTTCCCTCAGAGAACTCCGCTCCTCCTCAGCCCCGCGCCGCCTTCCATCACCGCGATCGCCGCCGGAGACGGCTTCGTCTGCGCCCTGAGCTCCTCCCGCCCCGCCAACAAATCCCTCATCTTCTGCTGGAGATTCTCCGACGCCGCCGTTCCCATGGACCGCAAGCGAATCTACAATGGCCCCTTGCTGACCGATTTGACCTCCTCGAGCTCCCGCATTTGCGGCATCCACGCCGGCGCCGGCGCCGGCGCCGGCGCCGAGTGCTGGCCGATGAGAGGCGGCGTAGATACCGGCAGCAGTGCCGGAGTCTTCGCTTCGAGCATCGCGGCGGGGGAGGATTTTTTATGTGGTTTGTCGAATTCCCAAGAGATCTCGTGCTCCGGTGGTGATCGGAGTGTCATCGGGGATCGGCCTATCGGGAAATTCCGCGTTGTCGGGGCCGGTTTTCGTGGCGCGTGTGGGGTTAGAACGAATGGGAGCTTGGAATGCTGGGGTGGGAATTTGGCGGGAGAGGCGCCTCGGGAGGGATTTAAATCGGTTGCGATTGGGGAGGATCGCGTCTGCGCGATTGGGGCGAAAAGAGCGAAAAGAGCGGACGGCTTGGTTGTTTGTTGGGGGAGAGGGGAGTTTAGTCTGCCTGAGTCTTTGAGGGGTGAGGAATTTGTGGCCATTCAAGGGAGGAGAGACATTTTTTGTGGTGTTTTGAAGTCTAACAATAGCTTGGTGTGTTGGGGTGATGAGGCTCTTGATAGTGATTCATTTGTGTTTGGTGGTGTGGTGCCATTGCCTTGTAGGGTTAAGGAGGAGTGTGTTTGTGGTTCTTGGCCTGGTTATGGTGACTATTGTGTGGATGAAGGGCTGATGATGTGTCAGCCTTGTGGTCTAGAGCTACCGGGGGCGGTGGGGCCCACACCGGTTCCTCCGCCGTCTGGTGGTGGCAAGAAATGGACTAGGAGAATGGTGGCCTTTATGGTGGTTGGGTGTGTTGGGACTTTGTCATCATTGGTGGCCTTGTGTGTGTTCTTGTTTTTGCGGTATATCAAGATTAGGGGAAGTCGGATCCACGACTCTGGTCGTCTGGAAGAGGGCGAGGGGGAGGGCGAACCCGGCTCGCCTCAACTAGTGAGGCGGCCGGCTTTGGAGAAGAAGCTTAGCCACTTGATCAGCACGGGGAATGGAGGCCATTTGGAGGAGTTCTCTCTTGGAGTTTTACTCATGGCTACCGATAATTTCTCGGAGGAGCTCAAGATCGGGAGCGGAAGCTTTGGATCGGTCTATCGTGCCACGTTGGAGGACGGACGCCTCGTGGCGGTCAAGAGGGCCGAGTCCTCGGTGTCTTCCTCGTACGCAATGGCCAGCAAACGGGGGCAGGAGGATAGGGACATTGCGTTCGTGAATGAGCTCGAGTTCTTGTCCCGCCTCAACCACAAGAACCTCGTGAAATTGTTGGGCTACTGCGAAGAATCGGGCGAGCTCGTGCTCGTATACGAGTACCTAGACAACGGAACCCTATCCGATCATCTCCACAAGTTCGACAAGTCCTCGCTCATGTCGTGGCCCGTTCGGATCAAAGTGGCTCTCGACGCGGCTCGAGGGATCGAATACCTGCACGAGTACGCCGTGCCAATCATCATCCACCGTGACATCAAGCCGTCCAACATATTGCTGGATTCCAGAGGAGGCGCCAAGGTGTCCGACTTCGGCCTCTCGCTGTGGGGCCCGGACGAGGACGAGTCCCACCTGTCGCAACGGGCCGCAGGGACGATGGGCTACATGGACCCCGAATACTACAGGCTTCAGCTCCTGACAACCAAGAGCGATGTCTATAGTTTCGGGGTCGTGTTGTTGGAGTTGATCTCGGGTTGCAAGGCGATCCACAAGAACGAGTTTGGCATGCCTAGGAACGTCGTGGACTACGTCGTCCCTTACATAATACAAGACGACATCCATCGGGTCTTGGACCCGAGGGTGGCGCCTCCATCTCCGTTCGAGATTGAGGCGGTGAGGTACGTCGGGTACTTGGCCGCCGATTGCGTCATGCTAGAGGGCCGGTATCGGCCGACGATGAGCGAAGTTGTAAATAGCTTGGATCGGGCATTGGAGGCATGTTTGGCGCCGCAAGTGTTGTCTAGATCAGCTAGTATCACATCAACGTAAATTTTTTGGTGAAATATTCTTTCTTGTGTAAACTTAGTCTGAATCAAATTCATACAAGAATTGGTACATATATTTGTAGAATCCAATAAAGATACAAATTCAGATTTTGATGCAATGTCTCAATACAATTTTAGTTGCCATTTCTACCTAATACTAGGAATGTCAATTCAACCCGAAACCCGTGGGCCGACCCGAACAACCCGGTAATATGAGCGGGTTAGGGCTGTAATTTTATTACCCGAATACAAAACGGGCTAAACGGGTTGGCCCGAATGGGTTGGCAGGTTAAACGGATTGGCCCGAACGGGTTGCGGATCGGCCCGATGGGTTGTGAGTTTTAATTATAAAATATTAAGCTTTATGGGTTTTTTATATTTTTTAATCCTCAATCTTCATTTTACACAATCATTAGTCTTATTCAATCTTCATTCTACACTTTTTCACTCGATCCCACAATATCAGCTTCAAGTTCCATCTCAACTCATTATTGCACCGTCCCATCATCTGCTACTAGTGTCTTACCACCACCAAAGTCAATCAAGACAAAATTAAGAACTAACCCATCAAAATCTTAATATATTTATCATTTTAATAATTATTCATGTAAGATATGATTTTTAATTTTCATAAAGAATTACTCACGAACAATGACACGAACACAAGCTTTAATTTATATTATAGTTGATCGAGATGAAAAGCTTCTTTTCAAGTATTATTGAAGAAAACTATGAAAATTTGAAGATTTTTATATGATTCTAAACTAAAAAGAAAAAAGTATCTAAAATTTAAAATCATTTTATAGAAGAAAATTTTGATACAAGAGATTATTTTCGAAAGCTTTTTGGCCCAATAGCCCGATGGGTTAGCCCAAAACCCGACGGGTTAGGTTGAACATTTATAACCCGAAAAATCCATAACCCGAATGACCCGCACCCAAATAGCCCGACGACCCGAGTGGTATGGCCCGAACTCAAACGGGTTAGCCCGATTGACATCCCTACCTAATACTACAAAATGACGTCGTTTAACTAACACTCCTAACTCTACTCTGCAGAAAGTCAAACGCAAGTCTGTAAATTTGAAAGAAATTCTTGACCAAGTAGCACCCTATGATTGATTTTGAATTTTCAACTATTTTAATACTATTAAGACATCAAATATTCAAGAATTGGACCATTTTCATTTTCTTAGAAGAGAAAAAAATTTCCAGTCAAATGGAGTAAAAATCAAGGCATAAAGATCTATAACGTGTGACACCATTTCTCACACAAGGAAGAAAAAATAGAATGTGACAAACTAGCATGACCTATGCAAATTCAAGAACATATACATACTAGAAAAATTCATATCATTGAACAAGTCATTGCAACATCAAGAGCATATAATCGACTTGCATAAACATCGATAAACAGTCTTGAAGACGTCAACAATGAAAAGCACGAGCACTAACGAAAACGCAGCAACGGCTAATTCGAATCGCTTCATCTATGTACAAACACGGATGAATTGAAGAAAAAAACTTGCAAATTGGTATACGAAGAGATGATGTTCTTTATTCTTCCCGATCATCCCAAAGCAGTGAAACATGGTATTTTCTTCGGTAAGGCAATTTTTATGAATTTGATATCTTTTCTCTATATTTATGTACCTCCCTTTCGCACGAACCTTGCTCCATTTCTAGAGCTGAGCCAGTTTTATGCAGCCAGTGAGCCCAACGCAGCTCCCTTTTTCGTGAGAAGCTCTGTCAGTACGCTGTCAATTTGTGAGAATACCTCCTCTTTGGGGAGAGTTCCGTCCACCTGCAGTTAAGGTGCGAAAAGTTAGGTTCTCGACTAGCTATGGTTCACTCAAGTAAGAGAATCTCAACAAGGAATGATTATAGTTGATCTATACGAAGAGGAAGAGAGAAATTTAAGAGATTATTGTATCATACTTTGACTATCTGGTCTTCGTATAATGAAAGCACGGACTCCACGTTGCTGTTGTGAGTGAGCAAACGCAGTTTAACCTGAAAGACGAAGATAAAGAAGACAAACAACATGAAGCAGTTGATAAAATGGTCTCGTGTTTGAGACCACCATGATGGAGCCTTTAAAATTTATGTTTATCTGATCAAAGAAAAAAAGTGCAGACCTTTTCTTCAGTGTCGTCAAAACGTTGCGTGAGTCTTGCAGCGATTTCTTGCGTTTCTGGGGGAGAATATGTAAGATGGTATATTTTCCCGGTGACGGGATCTAGTCTGCGGCCAACAACTCTCTCAACGAGGATCTCTTCAGGGACCTGCATTTGTTTCAAAATTAAATTAAGTAACACGTTTAACATTGAATCCAAATAATACCCAACTACTCGAACGAATAAAGAATTTCAACAAAAAAGAGCACAAGACCAACAGTAGAACCTCACTTCGAGAAGAATGAAGATATCTGGAACGAAACCGAAACTCTTGAGGGCGGTAGCTTGGGATTCGCTTCTTGGATATCCGTCGAGGAGCCACCCGTTCTCCTGAGAATCTTGCTGTGACAAACGCTCTTTAACCATCTGCGACCAGCAACCGAGATGAGTTTGTTTGTGGAAGTTGTATCCAATAAATCTAGGAATTTTTATAAGTGGGAAAATGAACAACATATAAACAAAGGCTACCATGACAACTATTTCGTTGGGAACAAGCTTCCCCATTTCCATGAATTCCTTAGCACGCTTCCCGTTTTCAGTCCCTGCAGCAACTTCAGCCCGAAGAAGATCTCCTGCCGCAATGTGCACCAAGTTATACTGCAGAGTAACAAAACAACTTAGTAAAACACATTTTTTGATGAAAGCAAAACATAAAAAACGAACATGCTTATCTTTTGTGGCAAAGAATGTTGATTAATTGATACTCCATATTTCACCATTTAAACTCAAGAAGGAAAGAGTTTTAGATACAATGGCAGCACACATAGAAATGGATTCGAGAAAACGACAATCACAACAACGGAACTACTTCCATGTTTACCATCAACTGTCCGATATCCTACCTTTTCTTATAACGTTCATGTAGAGGGGAATATAAGAAACGGCACACGCGACACCTAACACATAACTGCAATGGCAGTGCACGATAATCATGAGCAATCAAACTACAAAGTGAGCAGCATTACATCTACAATTCTGTCTATTCATTGGGATCTTCATGAGAATTCCCTTTTCCCTATATCGTATCATTCAGAAACCGACTCGCGTGCCTGGCTTCTCCTATCCCTAGAAATTTCGACCCATTCTTTATCTTCCCCTAATCCCAACTTCCAAGATAGTCCAATATGTTCGTAAAATTCATATAATGGTTCATTGGTTTGCTTATGATATCTGAAAACAACTCTCACTTTGTTTCATTTAGGTAAACTGATACATCAACTGATCATCCACCAGCCAACACTGGAGTGAATGTATAATGTGAAATTAGTTGCATTAAACAGAAATTTTCACTCCTCATGAGATTCCAACTCAGCCATTCATCCACCAAGGAGATGTAATCACCATGAAAGGCAGAAAATCATTTTCCATTCTCATTTGTCACATTAATTTTCATATTTAAACTTTTCACAACACATTTATACTCAATATTACAAAGCTCCAATAAATAAAAAAATAAATTTGCAAAACAAAAAAAAGAAATACCTTTTTAGTAATAAGCTCACATTGAGTTCCTTTCCCAGAAGCAGGAGCTCCTGATATCATAACCCTCAAAGGCTCCCCCTTTTGACCAGAAGCAACAACCTATTTTCATTTTTCAGCCACAAAATCAAAACATATTCACCCCCAAAAAAAGTCATCACCCAAAAAAAAAGAATCTTTACCTGCAAACCAGGAACAGCTTTCGATTTCCTGAAATGGGTTTGCGACTGATTTTGATTTAAACGAAGGGAGAGAGAGGCGAGCTGCGAAGGTTTGGAAGTGGGGAGGAGATGACTGGGTGTAGGAGCTAAGGGCTTGTTTGGATGGAAAGATGCTGCTTTGAAATTCACGGAGTTGCAGCTGCAGGAAGACGCCATCTTCTTCTGTTCTCCCAAACAGTCCCTTGATTTTCCGGTTATGTGTAAAATGGTGACCAGAAATGATAATCAATGTAGAAACGAAGAAATTATAATTATTGCTGTTATTAATTTTATTTATTTGGATGGTTTGATTTAATTGAGATATAGCTAAGAATGGCGGAGAGACGTCCACGTGGCATAGGATGTAGTATTATTTAATAGTGCAGGGAAGGCTAGGGTTTGGTTAATTAATCAAGATTGTGCTATAATTTTGTTTTTGTATGAAATTGATTGTTTTAAACTAGTTTGGGCCAATGTTGATTGTTATAAACTAGTAAGGAGTTGAATTAGGAGTCCTTAGGAGTAGTAATTAACTTTTGATTTATTTAAATTTATTTTCTTTCTGGTTTATTTTTAAATTAATTCAGTTGGAATATTGTTTAAAAATAATTGAAAAATGGAATATTTATTGATATTGTATGTTATCAACTTATATTTTTAATTTTTTAATCAACATTGCAACTAATTAATTATAAAATTAGAAAAAAAAGAATAATTAACATAAGAAAAGGTAATTAAACTTGAAATTTGTTAAATTAAAATCCAACAAAATTAAAAATAAAATATAAGGACCCAATGATACAAGGATCTAATGAACTAAAAATTTATAGAATGACGAGTGTCTACAATAGGACCGCCGTGGCGGACGTCGTGTTGCGCGGTCTATTGCAAGCCGCAACGGTTGTTCGATAGCCGAGGACACAACTTCGCCGAGTGGGAGGCCGGCAGTCGCGCGACGGTCAAAATCAAAAAATTTTATTCTTTAATTTTTATCTATAAAATACCTATTCCCAATTCATTTTTTTCATTCCACTCAAATCTCAAATCTAAAAAATTTCTCAAATCCACTCTCCGAAAATGGATTCCGACGATGGGTATCAACGTGGCTGGACAAGTTTTATGTGGCTGAGGCATGGTTGTAATGACCAAACGGACAAGTTTTTTTTTATGTTTATGCTGAGATGAGACTATTTTATTATTGTGGACATTCTAATATAACAAAATATATTGATGCAAGGAACTCTAAATGTGTTTGGCTAACAATTTATTGTTACTTATGAGTATGATATATAATTATGATTCCAAATTCTACCATTACATTCTATTTGACACAATGAAGTTCAAAATAACTTTCTTTAAAATGAAATTTAATAACTAGTAGCATTCATTAAATAAGTAACAATCAAACTATATTATGGAATGATGCAAAAAATATTATTGAAATTTAGAAGTAAAATAATAGTATTGGGAACCTAATCAATAAACCAACACCATAAACAAATCCACCGGTAACTGTCCCACCAAAACGCACAAAATTAGGCCTATAAACGACGCAACTTTTCCCCCAAATTGAAATCAATCAAACCCTAGCTTCAATCACAGCAATGGCGAGGCCGACCAACAGCAGGCAATTGAATATCGCCCCTTCTACGGCGCCGGCTACGGGCACCACCACCACCACCGTGTCAATCGAGACGTCGTCGTCCTCCTCCTCCAACCAGCAGCCGCAGATTAGGGATTCGCTAGTGCTGAAATTGAAGCTGCCGAAGAAGAAGGTGTCCTGGAAGGAAGGCACGGTAGACAACGAGTTTATGAATAAAAAGAGCTCCAAAAAATGCTGCATCTTTCACAAGGAGAAGCCTTTTGACGAGGACGGTTCCGACGACGAGTGCGATCATGATTGTGGACGGGATGTTGAGGGCGACGGCAATCGCGATGAGGCTTCGACGAGTCGGTGATTGATCGATCGGTTGATTACTCTGTAAGCGGTTAATTCGTTTGCCTAATTGTGATTATGTTGAATGTTGTAAAATCTACGGAAAATTGGAATTGAAATTGAAAATTTTGGTTTCTATTTTTGAAGATCTGATTGGTTATTGCATCTAATTGGAGACTTGAAGGCGATTACAATGTTAATTAGGTTATTGTTTTACATATTTTGTGAAATTCGAAGTTTAGCATGATCTCACAGCTGAATTGATGAATTTATGCGTGCGATTTTCCCGTTTAATCTCCTCGATATTGATCTCACTGCTAAATCGATGAATTTCATAGCTTAGGACGTTGTGACAATTTAGGATGATGAGAATTGAGCAGCAGTAATTTGCAGGGGAAAATAGGATGGAATATAGCTAATAATTCGTGTTTCAACTCCGTATAGATCAGAAACCTTTTGATGTTTGCAGATTCTCATAAAATTGCTCGCGGCCTTTTGAAGTTCGGTTTTGGATTCTTAGAAGCTCTGTTCTTGCTTGCCACAGCCTGTCCGGATTAACCTCTGTTATCAATTTGTGTCTGAGTTGATATAGGGAGTTAACTATGAGCTTTTATCCTAATCTTCATTAATTAGTGAAATAGTATAAGCTTGTTAGGACATAAAGTTGGAATTACATTGAGATGATGTTGACGAATTGGTAGCTTAGTTGAATATGTGTGAGTTATTTAGTTAGGAAAGCATTTCAAGCAGAATCATTGCTGATCATGGTAAGTTTGGCTGATTTGTGGATGTTGGTAGAGTATCAACAGCATATAAGTTTGTTTCCTATAGAAATCAGTTTTTCGACTAGTTGTTAGGTTAATATCTGCAACGTAAAAGCGCTTGAGGTTCAGTTAATATTTGCAAGAAGCAATGTAAATACTCTAAAATGTATAAGTGGTGATGATCTAGTTGTAGAAGAAAATGGAATTGCTGAACAGGGTTGGTTTGAAGTCGTCGGTGTATCATTGCAACTCAAAGAGCTTCGAGGTTGTAAAATGGCTAGATTCGACCCAGCTCGGTTCGAGAGTTCCTACTTCCTAGGAATACATAGATGTTTTATCTCTCTCTCCTTCCCTCCCTTCCCTTAATTGCAGATGATTTTGAGTCTCAACTTGTGTTTTGTTGCACCAAAACCATGTTTCAGCAACAACAATTTAGTAAATAGTACTCCCTCCGTCCCGCTTTAGCAGTCCCATTGACTTTTCTGCCATCTTTTTGTAAAAATGATAAAAAATAGTTAAAGTGGAGAAATGATAAAGTAAGAGAGACAATAATGTAGATAAGACTCTTCTCTATATTATTCTCTCCCTTAATTTACCATTTCTCCTCTTTAACTATTTTTTTATCATTTTTACAAAAAGAGGGTAGAAAATTCAATGGGACTGCTAAAGTGGGACGAGGGAGTAGTTGATATGAATTTCAAGGTGATTTTCTTTGCCCCACCTCATCTATTCTTCAATCTTAGTCATCCTCTGTTTTACAAACATATTTTCCTTTGTTTTAGGACATTAGATGTAGTTATACAGTATCTATATAGTATCTGTGTGAAATATTGAACAAATTCACGTTTTTATTTTAAAAATATACTCCCTCTATCCCATTTCAGATTCAAGATTACCACTTTGTTGAATGTGATTGAGTTATTGAGAGCATCTCCAACTATCTACACTAAAATCAAACCTATTTTAGTGTAAATGTTACATCAATTAGTGATTTTACTCAAATCATTTGTACTAAATTCAAACTTAAAAAGAATATTCTCTATATTATACTCCCTTGTTACTCACAAAATATGAAAAAAGTGTTTTAGGTTTGTTTTGGAGTAAACATATTTTACCAAAAATAAGATTGCAATTTAGGTTTTTTCATGTTTTAGTGTATTATTGGAGATGGTTTGAGTACGATAAAGTAGACGGAAAATGATAGTTCAATGTTTAATGAGAAGCACGAGACCAATTTTATTCAAGAAATAAGGAAAGATGACATCGTGGTTGGAACAAATTATAAAAGAGAAAGATAATCATTTTGAATTAGTAGGAGGGAATACTATTCTACCAATGAAATAATATTATTACAAGAAAATTGGGGCTCTTGTAAGTAAATAGTAGTACTCCTACAAATTAATTTGCCAACCCTATTGCATGCTTGAGTAAATAGAGTTGGGATGGGACTATATATTATAGGGACCACCAATAGAATTAGTATATCGTCACCATTTCTCTATTTACAAATTCAATAACAAAAAAAATCACAAGTTTTGCTAGAATATATCCAAAGACTAAATCGAGCTTTTGATCCAGAGTAATGTACGTTATACATAATTGATCAACTGTACTACTCCATCTGTCCCGCTTTAGCAGTCTCATTGACTTTTCTGCACTCGTTTTGTAAAAATGATAATAAATAGTTAAAGTGGAGAAATGATAAAGTAAAAAAGAGAATAATATAGAGAAGAATATTATCTACATTATTATCTTTTTTACTTTATTATTTCTCCACTTTAACTATTTATTATCATTTTTACAAAACGAGTGCAGAAAAGTCAATAGAACTGTTAAAGCGGGACGGAGGGAGTAGTTTATTAGTACAAGAAAAAAAAAATCTTGCTTTACAAAGTTGGGTTGCCTATCCTATATTCCTACACAAGTAAAATGCATAGACAAAATAGCACATGCAAAGTAAGTTGTGACCAAATAGCACACATGTCATAAAGTACACTCAATATTGAAATTATTGAGGGGAAAAGAAAATTAGAAAATATGTATTCGTACGCCACACAAGGATAAGATTTTGTTCACACTAGTGTGGTGTGGTTATAAATACACACATAACATTGGTGAGGATTGTGGGAAAAACCATAGCAATCAAATGGAGAAAATTGATACTAGGAAAAACAAGATCCTGATATTTGGAGGGAGTGGTTACATAGGAAGTTACATGGTGAAAGCAAGCCTCAAACTAGGGCACCCAACTTATGTTTTCTCAAGGCCTAACTCCTCCAAAACTCACCTCCTCAACCACTTCCAATCCTTGGGAGCCATCATAGTCAAGGTATTTCTCTCTCTCTTTCTATTTCTCTTTCTCATATAATTGGAATTAATTAATGTGTTTGCAGGGAATGCTTGATGAGCATGAGAAGCTTGTTTCAGTGATGAAGGAGGTTGATGTTGTGATATCTGCGGTTGCATACCCTCAAGTTCTTGACCAGTTCAAGATTTTGGAGGCTATCAAGATTTCCGGAAACATTAAGGTATTAGTATTACTCCGTATGTGTGTGTTAAATTATGAATTATTCATGATTTTTTGTTAAAACGTTGATAGTTTAGGATTTAATTTATCGTGTGCTTATTTCAAAATAAGTTACTCCCTCCCTTCTTTTCCTCCGTCCACCAAACCAAATGTTCGTCTATTTTTGTCATTTAGGTTCGTCCACAAAATATTGTCCACTTTGTTTTTTAATGAGTGGGATTTTGTGAAAAACGTTCAATAAATTGTGTCGACATAGACTCAGTACTGATAGGGACGCTATTTGTCTTAGTATACTGCTGCTTTAAATAATTTTTTGGAAGTTTGTATGATCCTATTAAAGAGGAGAATAATAATAAATCGCACAAAGACTTTGATGCAAACGCCCGCAATTGAACTTTTAATTATGTAATTAAGGCCTAAAAAAATACTACTCCATAATTAAGGATTAGCCGCCATTTTTATTAGAATTTAGTAAATTTTAATAAAGCTGTACTAATATAAATCCCAATTAAATTAGATTCATATTCAAGGCTTTAATTATGGTTTATTAGTAATGAATTAATCGCCAATATGATTTATCTATTCTCAATTAATGTTTATTATCAATTCTAAATTCTAACTTAATAATCTATAATTAGGGCATAGTGATTTTTTTTTTTTGATTAAAAATTAATAGAATTAAATTAGTGATAAAAAGAGAGGGTCAATGGTGCCCACGTATTGAAATTAGGGATGGAACATGAATAATGTTTCTACAAGTGAAGAATATCACTAAATTATTGTTACAATAGGAACAAAATAAATTATTATTATTTTAATTATTGTTATTTTGCATGACATAATTAATTGTTATACGACTCACATTCTCAAATAAAAAATTCTGCATTCGCTACTGACTTCACAATATAGAGATTTTTGCCATCCGATTTCGGGGTGGAGGAAGACAAAATTAGGGTATTGCCGCCATTCGAGGCGTTCCTGGACAAGAAGAGAAGAATCAGAAGAGCAATTGAAGAAGCACAAATTCCATACACCTTTGTCTCTGCAAATTGCTATGGAGGTTACTTCATCAACTATTTGCTCCATCCTTCCGATCCGAATAAAGAAGAAATCACTATTTATGGCGACGGCCAAGCTAAATGTAACAACTTCTACCTTTTAATTAGTTAATTTATAGTGAAATTAAATGGGATGCCAACATAATTTTTCTTGAGATTGTGTGCTTAATTAGTTGTGATGAACTACGAAGACGACATCGGGCTCTACACGATCAAAGTTGCGAATGATCCTAGAACGTGCAACCGCACCGTGATATACAGACCTTCGACAAACGTACTAACACAACTCGAGTTGATTTCACTGTGGGAGAAGAAATCTGGAAGGAATTTAAAAAAGATTCATGCATCGGAAGAAGAAATTGTGGCCCTTTCAGAAAGTAAGGCTATTAGTACTTTACTTTATGAAAGAAGCGTGAGTGAAAAAAAATAATGAAAATATAAGTCTCATTTTTATATATTAATTTTATAATAAATATTGAGTATGACGTTGAGTTCAAAAATAAAAAATAAATGGATATTTAAATTATAGACTTTCTAAAAATGACAAAATGAGCCATTATTTCGTTTTTACATTTATTGCAGGGCTACCGGCCCCGGACAATATACCGGTGGCTATCCTGCACAGTGTGTTTATAAAAGGTGTTACGACAGGCTATGATTTTGCGGAGAAGGACGTGGAGGCTTCGTCGCTCTATCCGGACGTGAAATTCACTACCGTCGACGAGCTTCTTAACATTTTTCTCAAAAATGATGGGCCCAAGCCTGCTTTGGCTGCATTTCAATGAGTCTCGCAAAGCCAATTTTGATTTTTGGCTTGATTTGCAGTTTTATTTGAATTAATACGACTGCCAACATTTACCAATACACATCGTTCATGGTGCTTTTATTTTATACTAAGAATGAATGCTTATTTGTTGTTGGAAATCAACATTATTTATGTGTGGAAGTTGTAGATTAAGTTTGGATTTTCTATTAGTAATATTTTTATTAGTAGAATTGAAATATAATTGTGAACTCATTCGAGTATAATAAATGCTAACTAGTAACAATAAAATTAGTTAATGTTTCTTCAATTTCTGCACGCCAATTTTAGTTTTCTCTCTGTCCCATAAAAATATGGACATTTTTTATTTTGGTCGGACCTATAAAACTCCTTTAATTTTTGGTAACGTTTGTCTCTCGAATGAGATGAGCCCCATTATGTATTAACAATATTTCAATTACTTTTCTTTCTATTTTTCTCTTATAAATTGTGCATTAAAACTCACCGCGATCCAATGATTCATATTTTTAGGGAGACGAAAGAGAGTATATTCTAGCATCTCATGAACTACTAAAAATATCTATGAAAATTAGAAAGCAATATATTAAAGGGATATCCCACTGGTCATTAAAATAAAATGACAATTCCTAATTTCGAATTCAAACAAATGACAAGTGGAAAATATTAAGGGAGAGATGCCATTGCAGTGGTTGGTGGTGTGCTACTCAAATTTGAACAATATTCTAGTCATGTGTCATGTCCTATGTTTCATACTCTTGTACTTTGTTTTAATTTCAGAATTATTAATTAGTTCGTCAGTTTTGAATCCAGTCCAACATATACAACTCCACAAATATGCTTTAGCTTCACCTCACTCTATATAAGCCTACCTATTAACACACTTTGAATAGCAAAAACAAGAGAAAATTAGAAAAGGAAGAACTCAAGAAAAAAAAAATGGGGATTACAATGGAGCAAAATGAGAGCAAAATCCTCATATTTGGAGGAACAGGTTACATAGGGAGCCACTTGGTGAAGGCAAGCATCAAATTAGGACATCCTACTTATGTTTTTACAAGGCCGGATTCCGACAAGAAAGACCTCATCAAAGAGTTCCAATCCATGGGAGCAATCATAGTCAAAGTATATGTTTTATCTCAAATTAAATATGTAATCTCGATTTAGAAGGCATTGGTGAGATATATATGAAGTGTCTTTGTCTTGTTTTTTGCAGGGAAGAGTGGAGGAGCAAGACAAGCTCGTCGAGTCGTTGAGGGAAGTTGACGTTGTGATATCGGCATTGGCATATCCACAAGTTCTTGACCAGCTCAAGATCTTGGAGGCCATCAAGATTGCCGGTAATATAAAGGTATATAAAGTTTTTTTTTTTATTAAGAATTGTTTAGGGTTTCTGTGCTTTTTTTTTTTCCAGTTCAGTCATTCTATAACACGTTTTGTATATACCAAATTAGCTCATCTAATAATACACTATTGGACAAAACACATCTAGAGGTTTTTGCCATCGGATTTCGGAGTGGAGGAGGATCGGGTGAGCGCATTGCCACCATTCGAGGCGTTCCTCAACAAGAAGAGGAGAATCAGAAGAGCTATAGAAGAAGCCAAAATACCCTACACTTTCATCTCCGCAAACTGCTGTGGATGTTACTTCATCAACCACTTGCTCAATCCTTCCGATCCAAACAAACAAGAAATCACTGTTTATGGCAGCGGCGAAGCTAAAGGTGTGTAACAATCGCTACTAGTAAATCATCATTTTACGACACGTATAAAATGAGAGCACAAACATGTTATTATGACACTTAAGTTTTTATAGAAGTGTCTTATTATGTCATTTATATGATATGCAGTATTAGTGTTTGACCTAAATGTAGCAATAGGCTAGTGTATATAATTAAATGTAGTGATAGATATTTTTCTAGTATGGAATTTCATTTCTACCTCACTTTTTTTTTTCATTTTTTTATTAATATTGCGTGTTTGCATCAGCCGTGCTGAATTATGAACAAGACATTGGCATGTACACGATCAAAGCCGCTACTGATCCGAGAACGCACAACCGCATCGTCATATTCCGGCCGTCGAAAAACGCTGTGTCACAACTTGAGTTGATTTCTATGTGGGAGAAGAAAACCGGCAAAATCTTCAAGAAAACTCACATCTCAGAAGAAGAAATTGTGACACTTTCACAAAGTAAGTGTAACATTAAAAAAAGGCCAACCAACATTTTTTATTTAATCAACTACGCTAATTTGTGTTTTTAATTAACCGATATATATCCAAACTAAAATTAAGGATGTGAATGAAAGCGTCACAGAGAAACAAAATAATTAAAGTGTTGCTAGTGGACAATTGTATCCTCAACTTAAAAACGCTTTTCAAAACTTTCCATTGCAAATAATTATTTCTTTGCAATATGAGTTTAATTTGTTGTATGGATAATTAGAAAAATGATGATTTTTTTTATTGCAGCTCTGCCAGATCCGCAAAATATACCGGTTTCCATCCTTCACAGTGTGTTCGTGAAAGGTGCGACCGCGGATTTTGAGATCGGGGGTGATGATGTTGAGGCTTCCTTGCTTTATCCCGACCTCAAATTCACCACTGTCGATGAGATGCTCGACGTTTTCCTCAAAAACCCTCCCAAACCTGCAATGGCAGCATTTGAATAAAAAAAATTCAGAAACGAACGACGAAGAAATTTAAACTGCTTAGATTGTTTGCAAAATGTACTAGTTTGAGTTTGATTTATGGTTCATCATCAAGTTATTATAGCTTTGTACTTATAATTTCTACACTATAGTTCCATCATCCATGTGACTTTTTTTTTGTTTTGAGAAATTAATATTATGTTAGTGTGAATGAAATAATTATTTTTAAAACAAAACAAATTACAAAATATAGAAAGCAACAAGCTTGTAAAATATATACTGACAAATTCATGGATGTCAATTTAATATTATGACAAGTGAAATTAAAAAAGGGAAAGAAAACATGCAACCTGCGACTTCACATTATAATATTATGTTGGCGTGCTATCAAGTTTCATGTTCTTTATTAGTTACAAAATGTTTAAGTACATCATGTGACCTGCTTTAATAAATTATACTATTAGTTTAAAGTTTTTAAATATTGTTAAGGATAGGACAAATACAAATTAAATTTAAATTGTTAATTAACTTAGGCGCCATGCTTAGTTATGTATACAACTTGATGAAAATAATTAGGGGTATCTTCTGACACTAATAATAGTTTAGATTTAATCAGTTATTTAAATGCAAATAGGGGTATAAAAAATTAAATAAAAAGATTATAACAGAAGTAGAAAATTGAAAAAAAAAATCCATTTTTCCAAATTGAGAAAGCTAAATGTTTGCTTCCATTACAAATTTATTAAAGCCCAATAACCTAGCAAATCTGTGCCTAATATTATTGGGCCTCACCAGGCCTAATTTTACTTGGGCCTAACATGTAAAAAGATTATAAATTGGAAGTTTGCATAATCACTTAATAAGATTGATATTCTATCATGAATAATAATATAGCATTGATTGATGACTTTTGCCAAAACACATGAGTAGTGGTCCTCAATACTGGATTTCCTAGCATATGCTTATTGCTAGCTACATCACATGCTCAAATTTTAAATTATTACCAAAAAAATAAAATAAAAATCAACATAATTTTATAAAAAAAGCAATAGTGATATCTATGTGACATTTTTAACATTGGTGTAAAACATTGAAACAAATAAAAGATGACCTGTTACAATGCATGAAGTGCTAGAAAATATAGGTGTAGAATAGATTCTCTGCAAAAAGATGTGAAAAAATAGGAAAAATACAATAGAGTGATAGTGAAAAGAGAAGCAACTTTTTTGTTTAAGCTTAAGTCACATCTTTGCCACCATAACCAAACAGGTTTTTGCAAGGCTGGATTTTTATCATCCAAAAAAACACTCCACATGCATCATAGATCTGCCCCATCTCTCAATTATTTTTTTTCCATGGGGTCTAGTCTAGGTATAATTTGTTAACTTTAAGAATTTATTCAATTTCATGCAATAATGTAGTATGAAGTACTAGAATTATGTTTATTTGAGTCTATGTGAATTGCCATTTTGATTTTCCAAATGTGTATATATATCCCTAGTTAAAATGTTGTAAATATTCGGATGAAAGATTGATTTTATATCATCGTTTGGAATATTTACTTGATTATGTTTTGTGCCCATCTCCAAGTAGTACAAGTAAAAGTAAAGAAATAAATTTATTAATAGAAAGAGGAGCTGTTTGAAGGTCAATTCGTCAACATTTGATTGTACTATAAATTTTCTGAATTTTGAAATAATTCCAATTACCACTCAACAATAATTTGACATATGTTCCACTTTTCCATAACTTGAGCTTGTGTCGTTTGCACATACATAATAATCTAATCACATTCTAATCAATCAATTATAATACTACATCTAAAACCTATCCGCCTCGATATATTCTCATTCACATGATGACGAATGTATAATATATCTATATTACTCCAATATCTTGTTTGTGTGAATTTAATGAGCATATCAACCCAATTACACGAGTATTGCTAATGTTATGCGGTTAATACAACTCATATCGGAGCTGGAATGGCTAACGATGATGAATGCGCTAATTATGGATATGATGCCGAAAATAGGCTGATTTTATATCATCCTTCAAATTGAATAGGCAAAAGCAATGTCTTTCTGCATGGATTCCAAACATTCATGATCTGGATTCTTAAAAATCGAAACAATCAAAAATAATTGTCATCACACAATCAATGTTTTTGACGGTTTTACCCTGTTAATATTTCTCCTTGTGTCTATTACCACTCGGTAATCGGAATCTTGTAAGATCACGACCATTGAATACTCATATATCTTTTCGTCGACAAAAACTACATCGATTGTCGTCCTAGTTGTAATACTTCCTCCATCCACCATTAATTGTCATTAGTTGACTCAACTCGAGTTTTAAAAAATATAGAGGAAAGTGGATATAAAAATTAGTGGAATACGGGTCCACCTTTAGCATATTAGTTCTATAGCAAAATGTAAGTAAGTACAGTGTGAGGTTCATTGCCAAAATTAGTAAAAATATAAGGGTGACAAGTATTGGCGAATAGACTAAAAAGGAAACTAATGACGATTAATGCAGACGGAAGGAGTTATATACATACAACTACTTCGTTTTGGATTGTCCACTAAAAATTAGTCCAATTTCAAAATCAGAACGTCTTAAACACTATTAATAATGTAAACCTCATATTTCACTTACCGCATTTTCCCCGCTCTCTATTACTTAATCAATTGCAATTTTAAAATCCTATGTCATCTAGTACAACTTTTAGATAGAGATAGTAAGAAACAAACATGCGAGGACATCGCAATCGCATCAAAATCATGCTTAGAAAAAAAATACTCCCTCCGTCCCACTTTAGGAGTCCTGGTTAGAATATTCTATTATTGGTAATAGGCCCCACATTCCACTCACCTTTTTCCACTCACATTTTATTTTAAAAGTAGGACACACATTCTACTATCTACTTTCACCAACTTTCCTTTACATTTCTTAAAACTCGTGCCGAACTCAACTGAGACTCCTAAAATGGGACGGCAGGAGTACTATTAGTACTAATCTAGATGTGTTACTCAACACAATCAATCAACCATATATATAATTGATCAAAAACCACCAAACCAACCCCAACACCAACACAAACACAAACTCCACAACCATAGAGAGAAAAAGAAATGTCTTTCCCTCCAAATCTAGGCATCACAAACACATTCATAATCGACTCAAGCTGCACCATCTTCCAAGAGTTCCCATCCCTCCTCCCTCACCTCGACCACATCTGCTCCCCCTTCTCCAAGCACAGGATGAACGGCTACTCGAGGATCAAGAAAGCCACCCCGAGCCACCGCTCCAAGTCCCTCGACTTCGCCGAATTCTCGCTCGCCCCCTCCAAGTTCAACCCCACCCCGGACCCCACCGCGGCCCGCCTCAGGGCCGCCCGCGCCTCCTCCATCCCCGAGCACGGGGAGGCCTTCGGGGTCCTCCTCGCCCGCCACGACGAGGAGGGGGAGAGGCCGGTCTCGGCCTCGGCCATGCGGAGATCGGCCTCGGTCACCGACGAGGGCTACTCGAGAATCGACGGAGGTGGTGGTGGGAAATGCAACGGGTCGAGTCATGGGAAGAAGAAAGGTAAGTTGTTTAGCGCTTTTAGGCGTCTCTTCAAGCTGTAAATATCATCCAAAGGTAAAGTCGCACTTTCAATTTCTCTCGCTCGCGGATATACTAATAATAAACATAATGTTGTGTATATTTATGTTTGTCGACTACTATACATGATATATAATTATATATTTATGTTCAAGATATTAGTAGTACTCCCGTTGTATATTATTTTATTTTTTATTTTGCACGAAATTGTATCTGATGATATGACTGCCAAAAAATTATACACAGGCGTTATTGTCGGTCAGTTAAACAATGTTGTATGTTCATAAAGAAATTGCCCTCATTTGATTCTAAAATATCAACATTCAACACTCTATTACATGTAGGGCAAAAAATTTTCACCATATTTAATAACAAATTATAGTTTCATGATTTTTCTAACTAATTTTTAAAATAACAGGTCATATCAGAATTGAATATAACTTTTTTTTGGCAATTTTCCTTCATGATTCTTTATTGCAAATGTAAAAGAATAGGTAAATATTTTCCCCTATATGCAAATGAAAATGCCGGTTGATTTATCATATATGTGAACGGACTATAGTTAGATAGGAGTATTTTCCACTTTCAATTTAATTTTCTTTAATTCCAGTCCATTTCCATTGATTCGAGACAAATTATGTGTAGTGTTCCCAAAAAATAGTAGTACTAATACTTATCGAATCGAGTACTAACACTGGTTGAAATCCACAAATGTTTTCAAGGTACAACATTTTCCATGTTTCCATTACATCAGCAGATAATTACTTGGTCGAAATTTCTTTTGAAAATTACTATCTCCATTGAACATTCATGAAAATGGCAAACTTTTATTTTCTAGATTACAATCATCGATTTGTATATAACCAAATTAAATTAGTTAGTTGCAAGTGACAATTATGCCATGGAATTATGTCAAGTATCATATATCTATACATACTCATTTACAATAGTTCAATCCATAACCAACATTTACTCAAACCTAGTTATTAAACAAACAACCTATACTAAACAAAAACAAAAAAAACACTCTCAAAATTCACATAAATTTTCTTTACAAAACACACTAATTAGCTGCTCTCAGTGAAGTCCGCATCGATGACTTCTCCGTCTCCGTCTCCATCCGACTTCCCGGCCGAGCTAGGGCCGCCAGCCGCAGGCTCGCCACCATCAGCTGCCGCGGCTCCCGGCTGACTGTACAGAGCCTGGCCTAGCTGCATCACTTCTTGGTTGAGTGCTGCCATTGCATCCTTGATGGCTTGAGTTGTTCCACTAGAAATTGAATCTTTCAACTCCTTCAGCTTCGATTCCACCTTCTCTTTCACGTCCGCGCCTACTTTGTCCCCGACCTCTTTCAACTGCTTCTCGGTTTGGTACACGACAGATTCCGCCTGGTTCTTGGTGTCGATGGCCTCCCGTCTCTCCTTGTCTTCCTTCGCGTATCTCTCCGCGTCTTTCACCATCCGATCAACCTGAAAAAGTACGCAAAAGGATCAGAGCTTTCGATGATTTAAAGTGTCTGTTGAGGTTCAAACCATCGCACATCGGAGAATTAGAAAATGTGTAAGCAATATATAAGTGCAATTTTTACAATATTATACTCTCTCCGTCCTGCTTTAGCAGTCCCATTGACTTTTCTGCCTTCTTTTTGTAAAAATAATAAAAAATGGTTAAAGTAGAAAAATAATAAAGTAAGTGAGACAATAATGTAGATTAGACTCTTCTATATATTATTCTCTCTTAATTTACCATTTCTCTTCTTTAACTATTTTTTATCATTTTTATAAAAAGAGGGCATAAAAGTCAATGAGATTGCTAAAGCGGGACGGAGGGAATAAAAGTTTGGGCATATACCTCGTCCTTAGGCAATGTGCTGGCGCCGGTTATGGTGATGTCCTGCTTCTTCCCGGTCCCCTTGTCGATGGCCGCGACGGAGAGGATCCCGTTGGCGTCTATGTCGAATTTCACCTCTATCTGAGGGACGCCACGGGGAGCGGGTGGGATGCCGTCCAACCGGAAACTCCCCAAGGATTTGTTGTCCTTCACGAATTCTCTCTCGCCTTGCAGCACGTTGATCTCCACGCTCGTCTGCCCGTCCGCGGCCGTGGAGAAGACCTCCGACTTGGAGGTTGGCAGCGTCGTGTTTCTCGGTATGATCTTCGTCATCACCCCTCCCAACGTCTCCAACCCGAGCGACAGAGGAGTCACGTCCAAGAGCACGATGTCGCTCACGTCCCCTGCCAACACACCGGCCTGGCACGAAGATCGTCAAATCACAGCAAAACCAAGCGAAAATATGAGATAACGACGACGATGGAGATGGCGTTTACCTGAACTGCAGCTCCGAGAGCAACCACCTCGTCTGGGTTGACCGTGACATTAGGGTCTTTTCCGGTCATCTTCTTGACGACCTCTTGGACAGCAGGGATCCGAGTCGACCCTCCAACTAGAATCACTTCGTCTATCTCCTTGATCGAGAGGTTTGCATCGTTTAATGCGGTTTGAACCGGCGTCTTAAGCCTGCAAACAAATGAATCTCAGATGAGTACAAGAATCAATCAAAGTGTTCAAAAATCTAGAGAAGCATATGTTAATATGTACCTGTCTAGTAAATCAGAGCACAAGTCCTCGAATTTAGCTCGTGTCAACGTCGTATCAATGTGCTTCGGACCATCCGCAGTAGCAGTGACAAAGGGCAAGCTGTCACACGACAAAACCCCTCTATAAACAAGTTCATACATCACACGAAAGCACGGTGAGAAACAAAGGGTTATACCTTATGTTAGTCTGAGTCAGAGACGAGAGCTCGATCTTTGCCTTCTCAGCTGCCTCGGTAAGGCGTTGCAGCGCCTGCTTGTCCTTGAGGAGATCGATGCCTTCGTCTTTCCTGAAGCTATCGGCTAGCCAATCAACGATCCTCTGTTTCATTCCAACGCGTTTCACATGTTAGTACCACAAAAAACACCAAGATTAATTGATCATTTTAGACAAATCCATACCTTGTCAAAATCATCACCACCCAAATGTGTGTCGCCTGAGGTGGAAAGCACCTCGAACACTCCATCTCCGACCTCAAGAACTGCACGTATTCACCCCAGTCAGGTTAAAAAGCTTCAAAACACGATACGAAACGAAGATTTAACGCCACAATGAGTAGTAGTGTTGAGTACCTGAAACATCAAACGTCCCGCCTCCTAAATCGAAGACTAAGATGGTCTCGTTGTTTTTCTTCTCGAACCCGTAAGCCAGAGACGCAGCTGTGGGCTCATTGATGATGCGAAGGACGTCCAAGCCAGCTATACGGCCAGCATCTTTTGTTGCAGTTCTCTGCGAGTCATTGAAGTAGGCCGGCACTGTGATAACCGCTTTAGTGACCTTATCGTTCAAGAACTTGGAGGCGTCGTCCACAAGCTTTCGCAACACCTAAGATGAAAAAAAATTATGTCATAAACCAATTCCAAACAGTCAATAAACTAACAACACAGCTAAAAGATAACAGAAAAGAGTGGCAAATCACCCCAAAATGCACTTAAACGGTAAAACCAAATCAAGATCAAGAAAGCAACCTAAATCCCAAAATCCAACCACCAAAATCACATCTTTCATCTAAAATCACCCTCAAAACCACCATTAGATACAATCACACTTGCAACACCAATCACAATACCCCAATATTCACAAAAAAACATTCAAACCACATCAAGATCAACAAAGCAACCTAAATCCCCAAAACTCAACCACCAAAATTACACACTTATCACCTAAAATCACCTAATCTTAGCTACAATCACACTCAAAACATCAACAAATCGCCACAAAATAAACGAAAAACTCAACCACGTGTCACGAGCCCTAATTCCCAAACTCGGTACCATAAAGCAACCTATAAAAATCACATCTTTCACCTAAAATCTCTTTCAAAATCCACCTCTTAGCTACACTCACACACAACATAAACCAAAACCACATCTTGCCTCAATCACACTAACAGCATAGACCAAAATCAGCACAAAAATACAAGAATTGACATAAAAATCCAATCTTTTCCCAAATCTCTTTCAAAATCCACCTCTTAGCTACACTTGCAACATCAATCACACTCACAACATCAACCAAAATCACATCTTGCCTCAATCACACCAACAACACAGACCAAAATCGCCACACCAACAATAAAAATCCAATCTTTTCCCAAACCCAGAAAACAAAAATTACCTGAGCAGAAATCTCCTCAGGAGCAAACAGATTACCAGTAGCAGGGCACTCCACCTTGACATTCCCAATATCATCCCTCACCACCCTATACGACACCTGCTTCGACTCATCATCCACCTCATTCATCTTCCTCCCGATAAACCTCTTCACCGAGAAGAAGGTGTTCTCCGGGTTCACCACCGCCTGCCTCTTCGCGATCTGCCCGACCAGCCTGTCCCCTCCCTTGGTGTACGCCACCACCGACGGCGTCGTCCGCTGCCCCTCCGCGTTCGTCACGATCGTCGGCTGCCCGCCCTCCATCGCCGCCACGGCCGAGTTCGTCGTGCCTAAATCGATCCCCACCACTTTCTCGCTCACCACTCTCAGCGGTTTGTATCCGTTGCTGCCGCCTTTTCTCCGCAAACCCAGATGCAAGATTGATGCTTTCTTGATCTTGGTCGAGCCCAGAAAGGGATTTTGTTTTGCGATTTGGGGAAATGGGTAGTTCAGTTGAGCTGCAGTAGCCATGATCGCTGCGTGGATTGATTCTTGATCGTTTTTTTAAATTTGGGTGTTCTGGTGGAGAGGTGGAGGGGGCGGGAAGAGGGGTTTATAAAGGGAGAAATTTTGGTTTTGAATTTCTAGAGAAATCTCGAGATGGGAGGGGGAAAATGGACATTTGCAGTGGAAGTGGATGTTTTTTGTTTGTTTTAGGGAATGTGGAGTCTCGAGTAGGTTCTCGGACAAGGAAGCAGAATCTGGTATTTTAGTTTGTGTTTTATTGCATTTTGACCCCTACAATATTTGCTATTCCATTATGGACCCGCATGAATGAATAAATCTCAATACTATACTTTTATTAGTGTAAGATGGTATTAGAAGTATCCATTAAGGGGGTGTTCGATTTGCAAGATTGTATCCAAGATTAAATTTGTTGTGTGTTTGGTTCATGAAATTCAATCCTATAATTCAATTATAGATGGATAATCATGGGATAATTAGTCATAGCTGACCTTCTATGACTAAAATAATCTCACAACTCAATCTTAGATTGTATCTTGATATTGTTTTATCTTGCAAACTGAACATCACCTAATAGTAAAGCAATTTTTTTGAGTTGTATTAAATTCGAAAGCCAATGATTTTCTATGATATTAGGCATAGGGGTTTTGTTATATTTAAGGGAAAAAAAGAAAAAAATTATTAAAAATAGACGTTAATTCAGTTCATCATACTGTTTTGTACTCCCTCTGTTCCACAGTAATAGAGACATTTTATTTTGCACACTCATTTTGAAAAAATAATTTTAAATAGTTAAAGTGGAGAAAAAGTTAAGTAAGAGAGAAAATATTGTAGATAAGACTCTAGTCTACATTATTCTCTTTCTTACTTTATTTTCTCTTCACTTTAACTATTTACTATCATTTTTCCAAAACGAATGCAGAAAATAAAATGTCTCTATTACTGTAAAACGGAGGGAGTAGTATTTTCAAAGACTTAGCAATTTCTATTTTCCTGATTAGGTAATCTGCACAAGATATCCTCACTCTTAATTTTCCAAAAAATTTATACTCCGTATTTGTGTTTTACTTTTTCTTTTGAAAAGAGGAAAATCTCTCTTGGTCTATTTAGATTAGATCATCCGACAACTCAGCATTTTTATGCCAATAATAAATTATTTAGTAGGCTCTAACTAATAGTTATATTGTAAAAAATGTTATACACTACCAATCAACCATAATAATAGTTAATTAAACAAATTAAAATTAAATGGTAAGAGGGCTAACACTGTAGAACTTGATTTCACAATGATCAGTCAGAGTGGCCCATAAAATAGCCCAATGCCAAATATTATCTAGGTTGGGCTGGAGGCCCAAAATCCAAAACAAATTTTAATCTCTTCCTTCCTAGCAATCGTGGCTTCTTGTGAGGAAGACACGTTTCAGTCGCATGTCCTGCCACGTTGGATTCTATGAGAGTGGATATTTTTGCTATGATGTACTGAAAAATGCCACAGCCACACACAATTATAGCCTTATCCCTCTAACAGTATTTGTTTGTGGAGGAAAAACATTTGCCAAGAACGACTCCACACGTGGAAATGGAATCGAACACAATCTTTCTAGACCTCAATCTAATCAAGAAAGCATTCAATTTTGTCATGAATTGTCATTCATGAAAATTTATGATATTCAAATTAGATGTGATGATGGTCTCAATGGACTACTTAGTGAACATACACATTAGAGAGAGCATTCTTCTTCAAATGCTTAATTAAATCCTTGGTTCTTGAGAGAAAGAGATGATGGCTCATTTGCATCATAATCTCTCTATTGTGGCTAAAGGGTCAGGACAAGAACTCTTTTGGAGATGTCGAGGAATGGTGTTGTGCAACATAGGTTTGGGTTTAGCCAATCAAAGAAGAGGGAGATCAATCAAGAATAGAGGGCTAATTCATTGTTGCAATTCTTCAACATCAACAGAAGTGACCTTGTCTTATGATAAGGTGAATTCGGCCTACGAGAAGCTCGGCTCAGCGATAAACGAGCACCACGTGAGTTCGGCCTACGAGAAGCTCGACTCAACGATAACCGAGGGCGATTTCGTTCGACAAGGAAATTGGAAAGTGAGGAGAATGCTCGAGACAGAGGAAGAAATGAGACAAGTTGCATATGTTCAAGCTGAGGCATTCCATGAGCCAGCCTTTTTCTTTGATGATGTATTCTTCGATTTCTTTAAGGTAACCACAACATTCTCCTATTATGTCTTAAAATCATGAAATTTTTTGTCTTAAAAAAAACCTTGTAGTATAAATCTACACAATATAGTTTAACTTGTCATATCAAGTCTAGTAAACCAAACGAACTACTTAATTAAACGTCTCTCTTAACGATCACTACTTATTCGTACGCAGGCTGAAGTGCTCTCAGGGCTGATGTACCGGCTGCGAAACTCACCCCCGGATAGGTAAAGATGCTAACATCGAAATATTTCTAAAAACTTGATAGATCGCGTGTTAGAAAAGTGCCCACAATATGGGGGCGTTTAATAAGAAATAGTATGATACTAGATAAAATATGATAAGAACGCACATTTTAAGTCAGACCACTCTCTATCTTAAAATTATCGTAGTAATTTATACGATTTCGAGAAACAAGTATGCATGTTTATTTAGTACTAGATAAAATATGATAAGAACGCACATTTTAAGTCAGATTGCTCTTATCTTAAAATTATCATAGTAATTTATACGATTTCAAGAAATAGGTATGCATGTTTAGTAGCAGAGCCAAGGGATGAATTCCAAGATTCAAAGAAAGAGCTTGCAGGAGTAGTGGATGTAACGGTTCTAAGGGAAGATTCGGTCCTCAAGCATCTCCTAGGGGCAAAAGAGTACATTTACGTGTCGGGGATCGCAGTTCTAAACAGATTCAGGTTCGAATCCCATCAAAGATCTTAATATGATGAGTTAAGATATTGTGCAGATTTTATAACTATGTTTTGGGCTGAGAATGATTTTTGTTTGACAAAACGAGAAAACTATTTTTTTCGGGCAGGAGGCAGAAGGTGGCCACGACATTGCTAGAAGCATGCGACGCAATCTCAGCTGGTTGGGGCTTTGACTATCTCGTCCTCAGAGCCTACGAGGACGATCATGGGGCGAGGAAGTTGTACTCGAACGCGGGATACAAAGTCGTCTCAGAAGACCCTCCGTGGACGACAAGCTGGGTCGGGAGAAGGAGACGCGTGGTCATGGTTAAATATGTAGGGGATTTGGTGTCACATTTTGCCACAAAATCATCGGAAGTAAAGAATTGCATATGAAATGCTAATTTTGTTACGAATCAAGGTTTTATTTTTTTTTATTGACAGAATCAAAACAACTCTTCTATGATATATTGAGCATGCATACAATCTATATACTCTCCAAGTGGAAAGTATATTAAGCTAAACTATAAACTGAAACGAAAGTACAAAGCATAAACTATAAACCGTAGATACAATTGTAAGCCGAGTCAAGGAGTTCCCTTTCCACAATATTAGATACGCTTTGGTAGTGTTCTCGGATTTGTGTGTCATCACCAAAGATAAAATGACTTCGTCTTTTTCATTGCTTCACCGCAGACTATACAAACTTCGGCGAACTGGATGATGGCGGGGAAAGAATTTGGACAGAAACTATGCAGAGAAAGGTAGAAAGCTATGTAAATGAGAATACGTTGGTATGTAATGTGTGCAATGCATGGAGTGACTGTTTATAGGCCAAGTCCAATGCGTTGAGAGCTGCTGAAGTCAACATTCATTATGTCTATCATGATGACTTGACTGTAACCACAGGAGGTTACTAGCCGTTGCGGAGGCTGAAGAGACTAATGCATCTGGACACGGTTTATCAAGGAGAAAATATGAAATTCTTTAGATTATAGATATTATTTAAGAAAATATATATATTTTATATGAGAAAGATCCAGATATTTAGAACAGAAAAGAATAAAGTAGGGAATTCTAGTAAGGAATGGCTATAAATATGGAAGAGTTGTATTCCCTCCGTCCTACAAAAGATGTCAGACTTGTGGGACGGCAGAGATTTTAGAAGATTTTGTTTTATGTGTTAAATGAAGAGAGAAAATATAATTTTTATATTTATGTAAGAGAGAATTTTTTCCAAAAAAAAGGAAATGTCTTTCGTGGGATAAAAATTAAAAAGGAAAGTGCGACATCTATTATGAAACAGAGGGATTACCATCTTGCAAGTTAAGAAATTTGAAAATAGTGTTCTTTATTTTCCCAATTCACCAACATCTCCTAAATAAGTTAGCATACATTTCACCAATTATCCTCTCAAATGGAAATCGAAGCAATATGGTAGCTAATTTTTTATTTTTAATTAATTCTCTAATTATTTTAGTAAATATTCATTTAAAATCAGAAAAAGATGTTTTAGTAAACATTCATTTTATATATTTAATTTGATAAAAGTCTACTGCTCCAGCCACCACTCTGCAGTGAAAGAGGGGAAGCTGAAGATATTCAGATCAATTTCCGGCGTACTTAGCGGCGGAGGAAGAGGACAACAGAGCTGATGATAACACGATCGAAGTTTGGCGGAGGCTCGATCCAAGCATGATTGGGCTTCCTTTTCGTTCCTGCTCCACTTCCAATCTCGCATCTTATAGGTATGCAATATCCACTACAAATTGGGGCTTTTCCTGTGTAATGCACTGCTTTTTTTCTTTTAGCTTCTTAAATTATTAGTAGTACAAATACAATGCAGAGAACTTGGTAAAATATTTGTGCTTATGGATGTAGTTAGATCGAATTTTTGAATTAATTACATTGAAATTGGACTTCAGTGAGATTTTTTTACATATCTGGAATGCTAATGAGTTGGAGATTTCTGAATCTGATAAAAGTAGTTTGATTGTTAGATTTCTCCATATGTATCACCAAATAGAAGTAATAGGTGATGTTTCTGATTTTGAAGTATGGAATTGAGGCAACCATTGGTTCATGTATAAGGGGGCATGATGACATTGGATTATATCCATAAGTTGCTGGAATGCTACTGATTCTGCATTGACAATAACGCTTACTATCCTTTTGCAATATGTCATGACAGATTGTCATTTCCTTATTATTATTACTGTACGTTAATTGTCACTGGACATTCTTAGCTGAGAGCATAGATAGTTTGTGTGCTTCCGAAGAGATCTAAACCAATGATTTCTTGTTTTGTTTTTCATCGGCAATGCCTACTGGTTCCGCTCTTCTGGAGCCTCCCTCCCGTGTAGATAGAATATGAGGTACCTACCAGTGATGTGATAATGCAGTAAACTTGTGTAGTCATTTTCACAAGAACTCTAGCCATGATCCTTGTCTATGATAACATTATAAAGTGTTTCTGGATGATTAAGAAAACATAGCTCTTGGAGACCAGCTCCCATTTATGCCGCTGATAAATTCATTTCAATGTCGTTTTAATAAGGCAGAGTGATCTGTTTCTCGTGTTAGCCTCATTTGGCTTTGTATTCCTTAGATAGTAAATTTTTGTAGTATATGCATGAGTATCTTAGTGTTCTCAGCCATCATGGGCATGTCTCATCTCATTCTTGTTGCTCGTGTATCTGAATTGCATATTGTCAAAGTCTAGCATGGCATAGACACACTCATTAAGCTCAGTTGCCATAAGGTGTATAATTGCCATAGGAAAGCCAACGACAGGCATATAATTCCTTAAATCCTGATTAAAGTAAGCTTAATTATCTTGTTTTGCTTCATATCCACATAAAATGGTGAATATGTTTACATAGTATTAGTTATTGAAGTGCACTGAATAGTTACCAGGCGAGGGTTTGAAAATAAAAATATACAATGGAGTATGTAAGTCTTGAGGATAGTAAGCAGAGAAGGATATGAGAATTTAACTTTTATTGCAAAAGTGATTTACAAAAAAAACAATAGTGTTTATAATTGTCAATCCCTCTCATTTAACAGATCGAGGAGCCATGAGTAAAAATAAATGAATACTACACTAATTTCTTCTGATCCTCTTGTTGGGATGGCCGGATTCGGTACCAGAAACACGGGATAAGGACTTGGGCTTGTTGGTGAGATTGAGATAGTCCCGCAGGTGTTGTGTGAGGCCACCAAGGCCAATGGAAGTGAAGAAGTTAATAGCAAACCTTGTGTTTTTGGGATGGCCGTCCTTGGGGAAAATGGAGTGTTGCAAGAGACGTTGATCAAGCAATGAAAGACCGAGTTGTTCGCACAGTTCAAGGAAGAGAACTTTGATGAATATACGAGAAGAAGAGGTGGTGTCTTGTTCGGTGAGGGATATGAGGGCCAAAACATGCCAGGGCAAGGCATCGGTGGCAATCAAATGTGCATAGAACTTAGCGAGGTTGGATAGTTTGATGGTGTCAAGACGGTGGACAGTAGAATAGTGTAGGGCAAAACATTAGTGGAAGTTGTCCTGATGGATTTTGTTGATGAGACACAACCTCTGGGCAACAAGTGCATAGTAGCGGGAGTAGGCTGTGCACTGGCTGCAACACTCCAAAAGCATATGGCAGAGTTCC
Source organism: Salvia hispanica (assembly GCF_023119035.1). NCBI lineage: Eukaryota > Viridiplantae > Streptophyta > Magnoliopsida > Lamiales > Lamiaceae > Salvia > Salvia hispanica. The sequence continues at coordinate 56,888,385 of NC_062968.1, read as the reverse complement.
ATCTCCTGACCAGCAGCCCCCTCTAGTTTGATAATCTTTAAGAGCTTGTGCCCTGCTTCTTCAAAATTGAGACTGGACATGATGGTTAAGTAGATGGTTCTGCGGAGGTTAATCAAGTTTGTCTCAGTGTCGTCCTTGATTGAGACTGGACATGCTGAAGCAGATTCTTCATCATCATCATCCTCTGCTTCATCATCATCATCATCATCATCATCATCAGGAGGTAGTATTTGCCTTTTTATGTCTTCATACCTGGTCTCATTCTGGAGGAAGTGGGGATCGGGATGGAAAACATCTAAACTGTTGTGACCATCTATATCATCCAACAGAGAAACTTGATGAGTGATTCGGTCATCCTGGTCCACCAGGTCGAGTTCTGGAGGGACGCCCTGAAACTTTGCTGCTTTGCGCAACGCAAAGAGGCCTTCGATCAAGAACTGGACGCGCTTATCTAGTTGTCCCTCATGGAGAATTGTACGAAAGAGGTCGAAGACGATAGTGCATGCACGGTGATGGTCCTGCAGCACGAGGAAAGATCCACATTCGGTAACAAAGGCAACAGCAACCTCAACACTATCATGGGTGGGGTTTTCCAGCAGCAAGGTGAGCAGCTCAAGGGCAATGAGCTCATCAACCACCTGCTGCTTCACCAGGTGAGCTATGAACTTGATGCACGCGAGTAGCTGTAGCTTGTCGTTGCGTTTGTAGGCCCTCTTCAGCACTAGTACGATCCTCCCCACGAGAAGACATCCTATGTCAGGGAACTTTGTGTTGACCACAGAAGCCAGAGCGGCAAATACATCGGTGAAGCATGGAGACGCCATCTGAGACTTGATGCAGGCTCGGCAGAAGAGCCCCCGGCCTCGTATCAGATTCTCCGAGAAGAGCTCCGGGATGACGTTCTTGATGTTGGCCGCGTTCACTTTGTTCAGAAGTCCGTTGATGCTCTTCCTCAAGGCCTCCCATTCCGTTCGCTGATAAGCGAGGCTGCTTTTATCCCCTTCGATTTCCTTCGTCCTCGGAGTCGGAGGAGCTGCTACGTACGCACCAACACACCTTTCCATATTCAACAATTCCGATGGGAAAATATGGAATCGATTAAAACACCAAGTGAGGGCTGTGGAGAGATGTCTCGGCAGCAACAGGGAGGAGAAGGGCGATGTGAGTGTGTGCGTCTTGATCGACGGGTCTATATATATAGGGGAAAGGGATCGATCCCCAAAAGGCAATTTTTGATTTGGATACATTAAATAAGGCAAGTGATGAATATTAGGAATAAAAAACGAAGGGGGTTTCATATATGGAAATATATATATTTTGGGGAAATAAATGCTCAATAGGAATCAAAAACAAAGATAATTTGGGGTCGGTTGGGGTTTCATCGGTTGCGGCAAAAATGATAAAATCCTCTATACTAGTACTAGTATTTCTTTTCTATAATATGTTATTATATCATAATTAATGTAACTTTAATTATACTTTTAAATTGTGATTAGTTAATTTAGATAAATTATTTTTGAAAGTCGTTTGGGATTGTTCAATTTTATTCGATGTTGGGCTTTTAAAAAAAAAGAGGCTATTTTAATTGGGCTATTTCAGAGGATTGCATATATTTTACTTCTCATGTTATTTTCTGTGTGGGCTTTTCTTAATAATTTAATTGGGCTATTTTTAATATGGAGTATTTTTTAAATATTTGGTCCAGTTGTCCAATTTTTCGTCGGTTATTGTTATTATAAATTTTGATCGCTTATAAATTATAAATGATAAATGATAGTAAATGATAAAATTTTCTAATGTATTTATATATTTATATACTCCCTCCGTCTAATAAAAGATGTCTCACTTTCCTTTTTAATTTGTCTCACTTTCCATGTCACATTTATATTTTTAGAAAAAGTTTTCTCTCATACTAATATAAATAGAGTATATCTTCTCCTCTTCACTTAACTCATAAAATAAAACCTTCTAAAATTCTGTATCGTTTCACAAGTGTAACATCTTTTACGAGATGGAGTGAATAATAATCTTGCAACTTTCTTAATTTCTTCATAAATAGTGAAAAATGTAAATGATTTTTTTAAAATGTGTTATATTCGATTTATTTTGATTATACTAATAATAATTTTTCATTGTCTGGCTGATGTTGGTGGATTCGTTAAGAGTCCCATAACTATTATTTATAGTGTTACTCTACCTAACATGGTTTTGTGTATAGTTATTTACAGTTTATTTTTATTATCAATTCTTCATTTAGAGTGGGGAGATAAGTATATTTCTAATTTTGTAAATCTTCGTATTGTTTCGACTTCTTATTTTCTACATTTTAATTGGAATCTGTATTCATTATTTAAAGTCCCGCCGGTGTTAATACTAGTTCAATCTAAATTGATAATATGAATATCATATCCACGCTCCACTTTAGAGCATGCCTATGTAGCGCATCCGGATAGGATCGTTTTTATGCTGTTGAATTTATTTATTTTTAAAAAAAATTATAAAAAATAAAAAAGAATTCAAAAAAAAAAGAAAAAAAAAATATTCCCAAAAATATAGCCATTTTTCTTTTTTTTTTTTCAAATTTTTTTGATTTTTTATAAAAATTATCCCAAAATTATCTATAAAAATACACACATTCATCATCCATTCTTTACATCAAATTATCTCTCATCATACTTCAAAAAAATTTCATTATGAATTTAATTATATGATTTTTAATTTTTAGGATTTTTTAATTATGTCATTTTTAATTTTTTAATAATTTGTAATAGTATTTCAAAAATTTTCAATGCATTTTAATATTGTGAAAATGTTTTTAGCAATTGTATTATTTAAATTGAATAATGTAATGGTGGTCCCCTTGAGCATGCTCTTGTGGAAGAGCATAGATTTGTCATTTGAGTGTTGTGCTCTCGCGGAAGAACATATAGTAAAAAATGAATAAAAGTGGGTCTAGGCCTACATCTAGGTATGGGGGAACGGTTCTCGGTTCTTGGTTAACCGAGAACCGAACCTTATTTTTTCGGTTTTCGGTTAACCGAGAACCAAAAAAATAAGATTAAGGTTCGATTCCGGTTATTAAGTTTAAGCTAATTTCGGTCCCGGTTCTAACCGAGAATCGAAAGGCTAGAACCGAATAACCGTTGTTTTCTAAATATTTAATTTTTATATATTTATTTTAGTTTTATTATTTATTTTTTTTAGAAAAGTAGAAATTAGTTTGATGAATAATGTTGGTTTATATTGGTTTTGGACTTAGTTTTGTAAACTTGTTGGAATTTTGGTTTTTGATGATGGAATTGAATCATTGTTTTTGTGCTTTTGATTTTATGACTTATTACTTAATGTATTACATTGCACTTGAGTTCAGTTCCTTCGTTGGAACCGAAACCGAACCAATCGATTCCTTGAGGAATCAAACCGACAGACAAAGGGTTCGGTTTCGGTTCTGGATTTCAGAAAAAATGGGAGTCGGTTAACCGATTAATCGGTTCGATCGGAACCGAACCGACTGAATTCCCACCCCTACCTACATCTATGCTCTTGCCATGGATGGAGAGATGCTCTTATTATGAACTTCAATATTTTGATAATTTTGTAGATTAACACTTTGATAGATAGATATATATTTTTTGCCAAATTATTATGAAATGATTTGACAATCGATTTATTTTAAATATTTATATATTAAAATTTTAAAATATATTAAAAGCATTCAATAAATAAATTGATAAAATCAGTTGAGAAAAAGCCGGTCAAACTCCATTCAAATATTTTTATAGTAGTATTTTTAAATATGTTAAAAGCAACTTAATAAATAAGTACATAATAAAAATGATTAAAGCAGTTGAGAAAAAACTGGCCGAACTCCATTAAATCAGGGTATCTTTTCACATAATAACAAGGAGTATAATATTTTCTATAAACTGAATATGGATGGATAGTTGCACGATTTTTCTTTACCGGGAATTAGGTTTATCGTGTATGTAGAATTTTATACATTTATCTTTTCACATTAGGGTTTAGGAAAAATATTTATACTCCCCTAAGCACGGAGTATAATATTTATAAACTGAATATGGATAGTTGCACAATTTTTCATTACCGCGAATCAAGGAAAAATAAATGGGAAAGAGGGAAAAAAAAACAGGCGCCACTTATGGTGAAGCAAAATAAAGGGTAGCAAATTTAATTAAAAGATATACTTAGTAAATAAAAGTAAATTGATTTTTTTAATGAACCGAATATTATAAATAAATCGATTTTTTTCTATATTAATAAATCAGATTATAGTTGACCATAATATGGTCACATAATGTTTTAACTTATGATTTGGTTTCATGAAAACCCAAACGACTCCGTGTTTATTGGATTTCGAGAAAGAGAGAGATTGGAACTGAAAACAAAACTATTTTCCATTTCTAACGTTATTCTCCTAATTAAAACTGTTGATTATGAGACATAAGAAGTTATGTTGACCTCTTCGAATAATGTGATTGTGTTGAATCTCTTTATCTAATGACTATTGCTGTACCAGTGACTAATGTGTAATAGGTGTTAAAGTTTTCAACCTTTCGAAGTTAGTACTATGATAAATTATTAATCATAGTACTTGTGTTATGTTTTGTTACTTCGTAGCAGTACTTCATTTTTCTTAAATAATGCCCTTTAAAATTAGATCCAAAACTAATAGTCTAAAATTGCTTATTTGTTTCATATTCACTCTGTTCCACGACAGTGTAGACGTTTCTTATTAGTACGTGATTTAAGAAAAAAATATAATTAAATAAGTTAAGTAAAGAAATATTAAATAATGAAAAAGATATATAGAATAAGAGAATAAAGTAAGAGGGAGTAAAGTAAGTGATAATAAAATATGTTGAATTTAATAAAAAGACTCAACTATTATTAAATTTATCAAAAATGACAAAATGACTCTATTTTTTTTATGTAATGGATGGAGTACATTGCACTAGTATTACTTGTGTCCTTATTCGTTAAACCATTAGAAGTCTCTGATAATAATAGTATATTATTGCTATAAGAAATTTATTTACCAAAATAACGTCTCCTGCGAGAGCTAATTTATCTGCATTATAATGTGCTACAAGGCAATCAATGCGACTTCACCTATTTATTCATTTCTGAAAATATTCATCGAGAGAAGTCGTCAAAAATTGCTTTATATTCACAACACATACATTAATAGGGAATGAATAAACCAAAATGATGGCCCTCTTTCATGAAAAATACATATATAACTCTTATAGTGAGAGGGTACTTTGCTCATAAAAATGTAAAAATCAATCTAGCAATGTTATACCGACGTCCATACTCACTAGATGTGTGATTTCATTTTTAAAGAAGACAGTGAATAATACTAGTGCAATGGTACAAAAATGTACACTATCCGTCCCAACGAAGATGACTCCTTATTTGGACGGCACGAGAGAGTAACGTTAGAGAGAATGAATGAAACAGAGATAACATGTATTTCTATTTTTAGTAATGAGTCATCTTAGTTAAAAAATTAAAAACAAAAATTGAGTGAGTATCCATTTGTGTCTATATTTTACTAAGATACGCTATGGACCATCATTTATATTTGACTGAAAAACACAATATTCGTACGCAGGCTGAAGTGCTCTCAGGGCTTGATGTACCGGCTGCGAAACTCACCCCCGGATAGGTAAAGATGCTAACATCGAAATATTTCTAAAAACTTGATAGATCGGCCTCGGGGTCAATCGTGGACCTTGTTGCAACACGCTATGTGTGGGGGTCCATCGTGGACCTTGTTGCGTGTCTCACACGACATGGACAAACATGGACTTTGTTACGTTTGAGGTGGTCCAAAAAGATTAGACGGGACTCGAACCAAGCTTAACGACTATCCACAAAGAACAACCCAAAGATCACCAAAAGACTAATTGTCAAGATCCAAGTCCACGGCACACGGCCACAGTACACTGGACACGGGTCAAGGCGCACGACTCACGGCCTCGGCCTCGTCGAGGCAAGGCGGCGGCGCGTGTGTGGGCTCCACTACCCATCCCAGTCTACAATAATTATTACACGTAATAATGCAGCTTATTACATACTCCCACAGTCCCACAAGAATATGCACTATTTTCTTTTAAGTCCGTTCCACAATAATATACACTTTCTAATTTTGAAAACTATCTTAAATGAGGTGGGACTCATTCTCCACTAATAATACTTTAATTACTTTTTCTCTCTACTTCTTTCTTACTTTACTAATTTTACATTAAAACCTGTGCCGAACTTAAAGTGCATATTCTTTGGGGACGTAGGAAACATATGTTTAATAATGTTCTCTCCACCAATGTGGGATAATTAACACCCTTAATTAATCCATTGGTTTCAGCTAATAACTCCTTTATATCCCAAAAAAGTGGAGTTTTGTTAGTTATGTGAAGAGAATAAAGTAAGGCAGATAAAAAAAGTAGAGAGAGAACAAAAAAAAAACAAATGACTTACTTAGCTTGGATATCCCAAAAAGGAAAGTGAATCATTTAACAAGGAACAAATGGAATAATCTCCAATTGTGACCAACTTTAATTAATTATTTCTCACTAGTCAAAAATCGGATTTGAGAAAATGAATATACCACGGTCATCTACTCCAAACGTAAATTGAAATTAGATGTTTCGTCGCATATATTATTGGTCAAATTTATTTGACCAAGCATAATTCCAACACATTAGACATGGAATATTTGTAAATAGCTAATGTACACTTACCGAGGTAGAGAAAAAATCCATGAATATGAATACATAATTACCTTTGTCAATTGCAAAGCGTACATGGTAAGGCACATCAAATTCATGAAGGTGGTTGACAGAATCTATGTAATCGTCAAGCGGTTGTTTGTGTTGGAATATAAATAAATAAGCTTGATTTTTGTAATAAAAATATCTACTTTCTCCGTCCGTCATTAGAAGTCTCATTTCTTGTCGGTACTTTTTAAGAAATGTTAAGAAAAGTGAATGAAAAAAAAATTAAGTGGAATATGAATTTCACTTGTATATATTAATTTTAAATGAAATGTGAGTAGAATGTGTGAACCATATTACCAATTATGGTAAATATGAACCGAGACTCTTATTCGTGGACAGACTAAAATGAACAAACGGGACTTCTATTCACGGACGAATGGAGTAGATATTATGTAGAATTCTCTACATATTAGAAATTAGAATATCTAAATATTTTTAGGAAAATTATCTAGATATGAAATTCTCTAGATTATTGATATTATTTAAGAAAATATCGAGATTTCATATGAGAAAAATCTATATATTTAGAATATAAAAGAATGAAGTAGAGAATTCTAGAATAAGTAAGGAATGACTATAAATATGACAGAGTTGTACCATTTTACACAAGTTAAGGAATGACTATAAATATGATAAAGTTGTAAGACTTCTTGTAGAAATTCTTACATACCTTGACTTCTTACTATCACTCATAAGACCAAAACAAATAGTCTCCGGAGAAGGCAATGGCTTCCCAAAGGTTAATCTCAAGAATGGTCATTTGTGCTAGGTAAAAAACACCGGGTGTATTCAACTGCATAATATGTTCTTGAAATGGCAACCAATGGCTACTCCACTTCTTAATCTCTAATTGCCAAGACTAGTGGAGTCAAATTTCAAACATTACAGTATGTCAACACGACTAAAACTACATTTCGTCAGAATAACCACTTCTAGACAAGGACACCCTAAGAACAAACCCGGCTGAGTCCTACTGTTTTTGTCTAAGAAAACAAAATTCTTTAAGCTCAACTTTCCAAACTAGGCAATACAATCTTCCTAGGTAATATTAGGCATCTTGATATGCAAGCTTAAATATACTAATGAAATCAAACTCATCAACTCAGTAGGCAATGAAAAGGTTTCTACATAGAAAAAGTCTCTCAACAGAAAAGATTGTACCTTGCGATCAATGGCGTACTTAATATACACTCTTCTATAAAATCTGGACTAATCTCACTGTTGACACAGAGGCAAAAGGAGATCAAATCTGATTTCTCTTGCAGTGTGAAGATACGCCTCATGCTTTCTTCAAATAAAGGGTCGTCGTATCTATCACCATTGTATAGCACATTAATATCAAGGTGCGATGACATCGTCCATGCATATCTAAAGCGCCTCAAAAGAACTGCCGTGCCAACCACGGTCTTGAAATCCATCATGGCAAACACACGAGAGAGGATGTCATTTGGGAGATTACTGAGGTGATCGACGGTTTTGCTTTCGACAACTCTCCCTTCATAACATATCGTATTCAGAACTTCTATTCCAAAAGCTAAAACAAACGACAAACACAAAAGTCAAACAGTGTATTCGAACTGTCAACTTAGACCGAAATTAGTCTATGGATTGACAACAATAATAGCATGTTATCTTAGAGACCAACCTGCGAATAATGTTGACATAAAATGGGTTATCACACATGCAGATCCCTGATTCTTGAAGTTCGGTAATAGTCTTAATTATTTTGAGATTACGAAGTGGCGTAGCCATTGGTTATCATTCCAATAACATATTATGTAATTGAATACACCGGGACTTACCGGTAAAGTGGGTTGGGTTTTCTTATTACAAATTTTAACCCTAACCGACCCAGGCCCACCGATACGGAGTAGCCATTGGTTTTCATACCAATAACATTATGTAATTGAATACATCGGGGCTCATCGGCAACGTGGGTTGAGTTTCTTATTATAAATTTTGACCCAGGCCCACCGGTGAAGTGGGTTGGGTTGGGTTGTGCTATAAATTTTTTTTTCATATATTTTTTTTAAAAATTATACTAGATGATATTACAAAAAATTATTTAGAGGATTACACTATTTATCAGATTTTATATTTTTATGTATAATTCATATATATGTTCATTGGATGACTTTAAAATTGCATAAAATATTATATTAATAGTATTATTACATAAATATTTATATTCAAATTTACATTATTAGAATTATTTTTCAAAATATTTAAATGTAAGTTTAAACTTTAAAAATATAAACTAATTTAAATTTTTTTTATGAATAATTGGTTAGACCGTGTTTGAGAAATCGTCCAACTTAAGCCCTTTCAATCTATGAGTCCAGCTAGACCCGCCTTGTTTCGTTGATGGCCGGATTTGAGTCATGATGGACTGGGTCGGCCCACCCCAATTGACACTTTAGATTTAATAGTACTCCGTATAAATGAAATATAAATTAATTACTTTAGGTAAAAAAAAACATAAAATACTATATATAAATAAACTGTGGATATGAAAATTTAACACGACTTAAATATTTTATTTGTATTATACTATGTAAGTTAAAACAATTATATACATTACATAACACATGCATATAAGAGATTATGAATAAAAGTAATATAAATAAAAACCGCACAACTTTAGTACACTATAAAATGAAATAATAATTGTTAAAACACTAAAAAAGTAGTGTATACGAAGTATATACTAGTACAAATACATATCTTATGTACTTTCTTTTATTTTAAGTGAAATTGCAAAAGATATTATTTTAAGTGAGATAGCAAAAGAGTAAAAAGAGAATGAAATACATAAGGAAAAGGTGCATTTTTTAGCACATCAGAGTGCTGATAATTGTAATATCGTTTTAGTTATATTTTTTTTCCTAGTAATAGATATTAATATTGACAAAAATACGTTGAGACAAAAAAGTGAAGAAAAAAGCAAAAATACATTGAAATAATGCAAAATTAGATATAGCTTATGATAAAATTATCTTCGAGACAAAATATTTAATGAAAAAGGTAACAATATTATAAAGGGATATTGGCATCTAATATCCGAAACTTTCAAAAAGTTGGATTTTTCCCACGAACTTTAAAATTGGCAAATAATATCACGAACTTTATCACGTGTTTGTTTTTTCCCACGAATGAAAAAATTCATGTTATTTTAATAGATTCAAGAAAAACTATCTTCAAATATTGAAAACTTGAAACTTTCGAAATTGTTGTCGATAAATTACGAAAAAAAATCAGTATCATAGTATTATTTGTGGGAAAAAACAAACACGTGGTAAAGTTCGTGATATTATTTGTCAATTTCAAAGTTCATGGGAAAAATCCAACTTTTTGAAAGTTTCGTGATATTAGATGTCAATATCCCTATTATAAAATAATGCAACAAATGCAATGATATTACTATAACTTAAGCAGGTGATGAAGTGATGGCTGAGGGTCATGACCAATTTACCTCTTTTACTCAACAAACGTTTTTTTCCATTACCATTCAAATTCCTCACTCCCTTTGCTGAAGCAATTCATGTTCAATCGGGAAATAGCCGCGTTGATTTCTTCGACCGTCTTCTTCAGCATTGCATCAGCAAAATCGACGAAAGATTCAATCTTGATGGCCCCGTTAAGCAGATCCACGCGCAGATTTCCGTTACATCTTCGTTTTCCTCGGCGTTCCTGTCGGCTAGACTCGTTTCTGCCTACGCAAAAGCCACCCTTTTGAGTGATGCACGCAAGGTGTTTGATAATTGCCCCAGAGACTGCTTCTGCAGCTCTCTGTTTTGGAACTCAATGCTGCGCGCTTATCTTTCTGATTTCAAGTATGAATCTGCTGTTGAATTGTATTTCCGGATGCGGGAGGTTGATCTTCACCCTGATAAATTCGGTTTTCCGCTGATTATCAGGGCGTGTGCGATGATTGGTGGTGTTAGGCTGTGTGAATTGGTTCATTCTCACGCTGTGCGGATTGGGATTTCGAGTAATTTACATGTTGGTAATGAATTGATGGGAATGTACGGAGAGATTGGTGTGATGGGAGCTGCGCTCAAGGTGTTCGACCGAATGCCTCTGAGAAGCCGTGTCTCGTGGAACGTTGTGGTGTCGGGTTTCGCCAAGAACTTCGACTGCGAAGGCGCGGTTGGGATGCTTCACCGGATGGAGGGCGAGGGGTGGGAGGCGAACCCGGTGACGTGGACCTCGGTGATCTCGAGCTTTGCGAAATGTGGGATTGGTGAGAAGGCGTGGGAGTTTTATGGCTTGATGAGGGAGAGAGGGGTTGATGCTACAGCTGAATCTGTAGCTGTTGTTATCTCAGTGTGTGATGGTGAAATGGCTGCTAAAGGTGAGATTGTTCATTGCCATGTGATAAGAGGTGGATTTGAAGAGTATATATTTGTGAGCAATGCTCTTATGAGCATGTATGGGAGAATTGGTGATGTGGGAAAAGCAGAGTTTCTCTTCTCATCTCTAAAATTGAAGAGTTTGGTGAGCTGGAACGCCTTGATCTCGGCCTATGCTCGGACGGGCTTGTGCGACGACGCCTTCTCCGTGTTCCTAAGGTTGGAGAGCTCGAACGTGGTGAGGCCTAATGTAGTGAGTTGGACTGCGGTGATAGGCGGATTTGCTGCTAGTGAGGGGCGAAAGGAGGCGGCTTTGGAGCTCTTTCGACGGATGCAGAGTGCTCGAGTTCGGCCTAACTCTTTGACGGTTGCTAGTGTGCTTTCATCTTGTGGTGAATTATCAGCTCTTTCTCTTGGGAGAGAGATTCATAGCCACGCGATTAGATTGTGTATGGATGAAGATTTATTGGTGATGAACGGTTTGATAAATATGTATATGAAATGTGGGAATTTAAGGGCAGGGGAGATGTTATTCAAGAAAATGGAGTTTAGAGATGTAATCTCATGGAACATAATGATCACAGGGTATGGAATGCACGGATTAGGGCTCGAATCTCTCGATATTTTCGAGCAAATGGTCGAGGAAGGGGTGAAGCCGGACGAGGTGACCTTCGTTGGTGTCCTCTCCGCCTGCAGCCACGCAGGGCTAGTGCCCGAGGGCCGCAAGATTTTCAACCACATGAGTCGGGTGTTTAAGGTCGAGCCCGGCGTGGAGCACTACTCGTGTATGGTGGATATGCTAGGGCGGGCCGGGCTACTCGAGGAGGCGCGTGGGGTTCTAAAGAGCATGCCGATGGAGCCCAACGCGCCTGTTTGGGGGGCTATGTTGAGTTCTTGTGAGATGCATAGGAAGGTAGACGATGCCGAGGAGAGTGCGGCCGTGATGTTTGATATGAACAGTGGCGCGACGGGTGGATATATGCTGTTGTCGAATTTGTACGCTACGAGTGGGCGTTGGGACGAGGCGGCCGGGGTGAGGACGCTGGCGAGGGCGAAGGGTTTGCGGAAGGTCCCGGCGCAGAGCTGGATTGAGGTGAAGAAGAAGGTTCACTCATTTTCAGTTGGAAGGGGATTTGAGATGGATATGGGGGAAGTTTATTTGGTTCTTCAAGATTTGAATATGCACATGGTGAGGGAGAGCTATGCACCACCGGGATTTGTCGAGGCGAGCTGATGCGTTCGTATCGACAAATGAGCAATGGCCGACGTAGGAAAAACTATCGATAGAAGCTATATGCGTTCATATCGACAAATGAGCAATGGCCGACGTAGGAAAAACTATCGACAGAAGCTATATGCATTCATATCGACAAATGAGCAATGGCCGACGTAGGAAAAACTATCGATAGAAGCTATATTTTCAAAATTTTAGTATTATTATAAATTTTTTCAAAGCAAATTTGTGAAAGTTCATCGGCATAAAAGAGAAATGTGAAAAGTTAATTTTAAACACGTGGAAATGTTATCGAAACAGAGACAGATAAGATGATTATGAAAATTAAAAGGTTCGCTATATGTAATTCAATTTTAAAAAAAAATATGGGATGAATTATAATTTGATTATATTTTATGATTTATATTGAAATTTGTCGAATTTTAAAACTAAAATAACTTATTTAAGCAATTTTTATCTTCTTCCCGCCAAATGAAACAACCGAGAAACATGACGTCAGCATTTTCATGGATCACAGCAGACGAAACAGCTGAGCAAACACTGGTCAGAATCTTCAAAGAGCGCCCGTTTCTCATACTGCCGCCGCCGTTCCACCGCATTCCCCTGCGCGCCGGCAACGTCGTCGAAATCGTGGGGCCCTCTCCTTCGGCCAAAACCCTAATCCTCATCCAGGTAAATTGCCTTGATTCCACCGACCAATCGGTATAATAGCATGCTCCTCGTTTCCTTGAAGTTCAATTAAGGGTTAAAAACATTTTTATGGCGTGGATTTTACGCAGGCGGCGATAAATTGCATTTTGCCTAAAGAGTGGAAGGGCGTGAGCTATGGAGGGCTGGAGCGCGCTGTGCTATTCATCGATCTGGACTGCCGTTTTGACGTTTTGAGCATCGCACGAGCTTTGCAGCGGCGAATCATCGATGCTAATGGTAAATTTTTACTAAATCGAACTTATTTTGATGATTAATTGATAATTGATTGATAGTGCATTTCCGTAAACTGAAATTGGAAAGGGGGGGTTTGATATGTGAATGATGTTCAGGGTTAAGAAGGAGCAGCTTGAAGGGAAATGGAAATGAATATGATAAAGAGTTGTTTGTTGCATCCATGAGGCGTTTCTTGTATACGCGATGTTACAATAGTTTCGAATTTCTTGCTACTCTTAAGGTGAGAGGATTGGGTTTTCTTGTTACAATAGTTATGAATTATACTGCAAGTTTTGTCAATTTCTTTTCTTCCCATAAACATTAGGTCTCATTATGTGGATGCCTCGTTTTTTGTTCGATTCTGAGAGGCGATGAAATTAAGTTTCTGTGCATCAGCTCTGGACATTTATTTATCTATCAAAGATCGTGAAGTCATACATCCACTTGAAAATGTGATGAGATTTCGTTTATGCATACACGTAAGCGTTTCAGCGTTTGTCCATTTGTTGCAGACGCTGCATCGTCGGATTCAGCAGGAGAAGGAAAAGGGAGGTAGTGCTGTTTATATGCTGTTGATCGACAGGTTGGTTTAGTTATGTTTAGCAGCATATTCGAGTTTGTGCATAGTTCCTTTCACAAGAACCGATTCATTCACAAACCCCTCCAAAATGCTGATAGCTTTTCATAGTCTTAAGGCCAAATGTCGACTGAGTAGCAAGATCATTTCTGTTATGGGTGATGAATGGACATTACAACATGGCTTTAATGTCGTTTTCTATTGTGGCTTAGATAACAAATTGTTGGTGAAATATGGCTTACACACTTATACATCTTCATGTGTTATTGTCTTAATTCTTGAGCAGTTTGTTCACAGAACTATTTTGTAGATACCTATGTAAATCAGTAACGTATAAGCAATTCTCTGAACCAGCATAGGGGCTTTTTACTGGATGGACCGTGCTCTACCAACTTTATCAACCGGGAACAACAACAACCGGTGATGTCTCTGTGATTATTCTTTGCTTATTTGCATGTCATTTCATCATTCTAATTCTTTCTTCAGCTTCTGGTCTTTTTAGTTTTTCGGTTTCCTGTTTGTGCTTCAATTTACCAGTTTTCCTTTACCAGGCGTGCTCCCTAACGGATCCTTTATCTTACTTATGGACAGGAAGAGCCTCTCCTTGCAGACGGTGGTTGAAACTGTCGTTCAGGAGATCCAGAGGCTTCTGGTGGTGCATCCCATGCTTGTTTTAGCCACTAAGTCAGCTGCATTTGGTGATAAACAGTCGATAACTGAAGTGATAAGGTTAGACCAAGTATATAAGATTCCTCGTTCATCATGCTGAACTGCTACGCCTAGTCTAGTTTATCTCTGCAACTGCCGTTTCTATTCCTTTACATTTGTCGCCGGTTTTGTTCCAGAAAAAGGCCCGATGAGAAGACACCGGATCCAAGAGGTGCTCAAAATAAACCACATCGTTGTTTCATGCCATCCGTGTGGCAGGTATGATCTGATTCCGCACGAACATGATATGACTAAATTACCCCTGCAAAACTGCATAACTCACAGTTTAAGTTTCCACTCAAATCTGCAGTCCTTCGTTTCACACAGAATGCTTCTGCGCGCTTTAGGTTTGGATCAACTAACCCTCCGTACCTATAATTGTCCGTTCATTGTTACCTATTATCATCACCATCACTCGTAGTAACTTTGTCCCCTTACAGACGGTGAAAGCAAGCATCAGAACCGGCCTACTTTCTCAGCAGAATGGCTGCTGCCATCACTTAACTGCTCAGACCATTTTACAGTAAACGACGTATGGTTATGCTCTGTTCGTATTGCTTCATCTTCTTCATCGCAAATCTAATCGTGTCGTAACTCGCTGCAGGGCTGTCTCTTGATCCCCAAATGAAGTGTAGGAGAAAATACTCAGTAGTCACCAAAAGGTAGCTTTTTTGGCTCCCCTTTCACCATATTGTTTGCATATGGAAATAGAAGAATTGATCCTCTTGTTATAATTTGTTTATTGCTAGTTACAAGCTTTAGATAATTATGTATTGTTAATAAACATCTTTCACTTTATTTCGATTATATCGGCATTTACAGATAAAAATGAAATGAGTTAAAAGTGAGAATCCCCAACTCACAAACTGGAATAAAACCAACAATCTTAAATATATACACAGAGCAAAACCCACAAATAAAAGAAGAAACATAAAAATGAGTGACTAAAGGCACAAGCTTTTATCATTATATAATTACCAACTTTCACGGCAAATTTACAAGTTTAACAACATCTGAGCACGCCAATCAAACACTCACTGTATCTGTGTAAGCTACGAAGCTTCTTCACTAACAATCCGGCAGCGAATGAGCCGAGGTGAACGGCGAGAAGCTCGTGGCCGACTCGCTATAATGCAGCGCTCTCGCCTCAGTCGTGGCTGACTCGCCATAGTGCAAAGGGTTAGCTTGATGGCTCGAAGACCCATCGTAGAAGCTCGTGACTGACCCACTATAATGCAATGGTCTCGACTCAGTCGTGGCCGACTCGCCATAGAGCAAAGGGTTAGCTTGACGACTTGAAGACCCGAGGTAGCTCGAGGAGCCCATGCCGGGGCTCGGGATGTAAGGGGACATGTATCTTGAGTTGAGAGATGACAAGGAAGGGTAACCTAACGAGTGGGGTGAAACTAAATACACTCCCCGGGATCGTTGCGACGACATGTTTTGGAGGTCGACCGAGCTCCGGCTAGCACCTAGATGAGGGGATTGGTGGCGGGAGAGGAGTGAATGCGGGTTGTAAGGGGTTGAGGAGACAGACTGAGGCAGAGAGACTGACGGTGTCCGGGAAGATCCACCTATTTGGATGGCTGATGACGATGCTAGCGATGACCTAAAAGATGACAAGAGTGAGGAGGAAGCGAGGGAATCGGCCGCGGACGAGAGCAGTGGTGTGGATTCGTTCGCTGGTGGTTCGCCGTTGCTGGTCCTGGCATCACGCTTGCATACCGGGCAGAACGTTCTCCATGACGTCAGCCACGCGTCGACACACATCGCGTGGAATTCTGCAATAACAAGAAATTTATCAACTATAGCGCAATTTATGCATTAGAACGATTGAGATGCAGCCGAAAGAGGGAAACGCTTACTATGTCGACATGGCAGTATCCGTAGCTTCTCGCCCATGGTATAGTCTTCGAGACATATGGCGCACGTCGCGGAAGTGCAGTTGTCCTCGAGAACAGCCGTGAACACTAGGGACGGCATGGCTTTCACCAAGCGGCTGCTCATCCCGTGGAATTCTCGCACACGTGGAGCTTGAGGTCGTCCTCTTCTAATACGGTGCCTTCGGACAAAGAAGCATGTAGCCAACACAGCAGACATGGCGAGCAACGAGATGAAGGAGATAGCCATTATAGACCACGCCGAGTCTTCAAAGCTCGGCAATATCCACACCTCCGTGTCACTAACATCGGCATATTTCTTAAGTGCCTCGGCACAGACTTTTCTGACAAACACTGCATGAATCTTTATGCCGGCAGAATTTCCAGCCACTGCATTTTCATGTCGAAAACCAATGCTTTTAGTACATTATCAAATCGAAGACACTGGAATCAAACACTACGGAAAAGCAAAGCCACTTCGAAGATACAAATATTTCAAGATCTTTACCTCTTCGTATACTCTCGACAATGAGGATGCAGGTTATATTATATTTGACCATTACCGTTTCACAGCTAAAAATAGAGCAAATATCGAAGGACCGAAACGAGTAGATGTTACCCTAGGAGGCCATTAGGCAGACAATATATATGAACGAGTATTTGAACGATTACATGAACAAACAACTCAAAATTGTTCAATCCATCAAAATATGCTGTGAATCAGCCTATATTATTTTATCAGTCTAAGATATCACTCAATGTAAACATCCACTAAAGAGATGTAGAAATGCTTACATATGATCACTATAGCATTAAGCTCATTCCTTACAAGTAAAAGAGATGGAAACTCGAAGATACAAGACCAGGAAAAGTTGAGTTTGTGATTCACATAGAAATACCGAATTCATGTCGAAACCTACTAGAATCCCCAACTTCTGTAACCTAAGATGCTTGCCCTAGAGATTACACTTACGCCACGCAAAAATACCAAATTCATGTCTAAAATTTTGAGAACTACGAATACGATCTTAGGTTAATTAGAAGAGGATTTCCTCGCAAATGATGAAGCAATGTATCAAAGAAAAAGGAGGTATGAAGCTGAGGCAGGGAAGAGAAGACATACTTGCAACCAAATCATCATCGTTATCATAGACAATGGCCACGCTAAACTCTGCAGCCTGAGCTCTTCTGACTTTCTCATCAAAGCTACACCCACCTCGGACTATCAGCACAAACGGAGATCTGGTGTTATTCGCTGCTGGGACGACTTTATTAGTCAGTGGCGAGCAGGCATCCAAAGGCTCAGCCACAGACAGCGTCCCACATATCCCGGATTCTTTAATGGACGGAGCTAAAATCACAATAGACCACATCAGTCATATGCCATTAATAGAAAACAAGAAATGTATCTTCAAGTAATTGAATCGCTGTAAAACGGCACCCATCATCGTGTCAATGGAAAGAAAATCGTTTTTCAAAATCACAAACTCAAAATCTAGAAATCACAGCTTCACATAAACAAGCCAACAACCATTTATCATTTTCAACTAGCTAGGAAAGTATGTTTATTCACCAAACTGACTCCATCAACTATACCAACAAAAACATAGCTCTAGTTAGATTCAAAGATCTCTGCTTTATATGAGAAAGATCCGATCTTTTCACCCAAAAACTATTAAGTAAGAGTTGAAAACTCTGCCCAAACTAAAAAAACACTGAAAAAAAACAATTGCAAAGATTGAATCAAACCCAAATCATACATACACTGATACACCCCCCAAAACAACAAAGAAGAATAAGAAGCTCACCAAAATTAGCTTCAATGTCATCGAACGACAAGGTAACATTGTTGCCTATCAAAACCACGTTTCCATAAGCTGCAAAAGAGCCCATTAAACAAAACAAGTAGCAGAACAACACCCAGAAATCAGACATCTTCATCCAACCGTAAAGATCCCAACTTTATCCAAATTTACAACAAAGCCCCAAAAACCCTCTTCTCCAATTTTCTTGTATTTGCTCAATAAATCTAAAAAAGGGGTTTCAAACTATGGGGAAATCAAGACATCAGCTTCCATGCTGCAGTTTGATGCTGGGATGATGCTGTTTCTAGGGCTTTTGTGATTAATCGTGTTATAATTGAGGTGAAATTTTCGAATTTGGTACCAATCAAAAACTCGATTTGCTATTTGTGGGGTTTGTCTTTATTTGTGTGGGTGTGCTGGACTGATAATCTTCGTATGAATATCCTCTCGAAATTATTAGAAAATGGAAAATCTAGTTGATGGAAGTTTAAATATTTGGGGGTTTTGCAAATTGGTCCTCCCAAAAGTAACTAATTAAACAGACGTCAAAATGTTTGGTCATGAAAATAAACTTTTTTTTTGTTACTCATTGTTGATATGATTGAACACTTTTTCTAGTAAGTGCATAGCTCTCTTTTTTTTTTCTTATCACGGATTTTAAAAATACTTTAAACAATTTTTATTTATATATATAATGAGTAAATTAGCTTTAAAAAATCAAGTTCATGATGTGTAAACTAACAACTAAACTGAAATATAAAGCAAGTTAAATGGGTTGATTGAGCTATCATAATATATTAACATTATCTAATTAGTTGTACTCCAAGCTACTAGACAATAATTAATTAAGAAATCTTCAATAATTAATTATGTTTAAAGGTGACACGGTGCTGCAAGTGGGGTTGGGTTGGCACATGATATTTATCGAATTCCATAAAATTAATAGGGGCACATGGTGTTGTTAGAATTCAACGAATTGTTTAAAAGATACTACTACTCTCTTCTTTATGATTAAATGACTTATCACGAATTTTAAGACACCATTTAACTTTATCAAACAAAGTGAATAAAAATTTAGTGTAAGACTCTCTTTATATATAATTTATAATAAAATATAAAAATAATAAATTAGTAGAATATGAGATTCATTTATTCTAAATAAAAAATAATAATAAATAATTTAATTGTGGACACCCAAAATAACAAAACAAATCATAGAATCGTCGACCGAATAATAGTAACTAGGCCATCTGCAATGGAGGCCATGAGGAGGTGTCATGCTCGTGCCCCCCGAGGTGTCCCAACAGGAAGCTCTATCCATTGTAGACGGGGGCGTGGTGACGGGGATGGGGTTGGTTTATAGGATTTTAAATTTTTGGATTGATAATTTTCATTTCTTAATGAAGTAATTTTCCTATATACATTATTTATTATATTTCCTCTAAATGACACGGTGCCGTAAGTTGGTTATTTATCGAACTCAATAAAATTAATACGGCACGTGGTAATATGGTATTGTCAAAATTCAACGAACCGATTGCTTAGTTAATAGGGCACTCTAGTTTTGATTCGTCATAAGTTTTAAAAAATTATTGAACATTATAAAGTTAAAGTAGGAGTAGATACATAACTTATGGAAATCAATATAAATAATTATAAATATGCATCTAGGATGTCTTAAACATATGAATTCAAGTTGCTTTTACAACACACTTTTAAAAGTACTTCTTTAATCTAATAGTAATTGCGAAGGGGATAATGTATGTCACTTCATTGCTTTGGATGTGTTCGATCCCACCTGCAAAATTATTCAAATGCTACACTGAGTAAATATTTCAAAATCTTCAACCTGTTCATCAACAAAAAGTTTACAAAGTGGATTGGGATTCCTCTCCATTGGTGGGCAACTCTCTTGATCTTGTAAATATAAAACAACAATAAATAACCAATAAAGAGATGAAATAATGGTTAACAGTTTGAAAGAAACAATTATACCTACGTATAATTGAACTCAAATACGATTAACCCTTTATTATACCTATCCAAGAAATGATGTTGAAGAGTTTAGGTGGAAATTCTTATTTGCCTTGAATTGTTATCATCGCTCACAAACTTAATAGTTTTCAAATTGTTGAATGTAAGATCATCCGCAAACATGTGCAACCATTCCGTTTTACATAAAATCTAAAAAAGAATAAACAACTCTAAAAACTATAAAACCAATTTGACCATTTTTAATAAAAAGGTGTACCTCAAAAGTGTTTGGCGTTAGGGCTGGCAATTTTTTATTCGACACGATAATCCGACACGAATCTGCACGAAGTAAACCCGACACGAACACGCACGTTAAGGATTTGGGTCCTTATATGGTTGACCCAATAAGAACCCAGAAATTTTGGGTCGGGTCGGGTCGAGTTATCCGTTAAGAAAAAAATAATTATTTTTATTAATTAATTAAAATAATATATTAAATTTTAATTTTAATTATTTTTATTAATTAAAATGAATATTATAATTTTAATTTTATTAGTAAAAATATGATTAATACTATTATTAATTATTTTTTATGATAAAAAGTATTACTGCATACTTAAATTTTATTCAAAAATAATTATTTTAACTTTATTAGTTAGATTTAATTTTAATATACTTTAATTTTATTATTTGGATTTAAAAAATATTTAAATTAATTATTTTAATTTTGTAATATCTTATTTTATCGTGTATAATATCAAATTTAAATTATATAATATCATATCTCGGTCGTTATCGTATAACATTTATATTGTTTAGTAACATACTATCATTAAAAGATGACCGATATTTTTTTGGATGACACGAAATCTGCACGAATACGAATCTGCACGAATACGATACAATCGATATTTTTTGGATGACACGAAATCCGCACGATCCGACAAGAATCTGTTTGGGTTGAACCCGATAAGAACACGAGATTTCGGGTTGGGTTGGGACCCGATAAGGTTGGGTCGATATTGTGTTGACCCGATAGTGACCCAATCAGCACGATTTGCCAGCCCTATTTGGGTGATACAAAGCGTTTCAACTCTGCGAACTTCACCAAAGAAGTTAACAAAACACGTAGCAGCAATCTCACGTGCGTCCTCCACAGTAGCATACTCGAAATAATCCTTTGGAATTACAAGACCAAATCAAACGGTCTCCACAAGAGGCATCGGATGCCCTAAGGTTAGTCTCCAGAAATGTCCCTCTATGCTAAGGTAAAGAAGACTTGGCGTATTCAGTTGCATAACATGTTCTTGGATGAAGACCCAATCGCTAATCCACTTCTTAATCTCCACACGCTTAACACTAGAGGAGTCAATTGTCAACCATCTAATGGAATTGCTGCATTTTGTCAATATGACAACATCTAGACATGGACACTCAAAGGATATACTGGCCTCAGCCTCATTGTCATTGTTCGAGAAATGAAAATTTTTCAAGCTCAACCTTTCCAAACTAGGTAAACAAATGTACCAAGGAAATTGAATGTCGTAGGGTGTATTCGTATGCAAGCTTAGAGATATTAAAGAGGCCAAATTCATCAAATAAGTCGGCAATGAGAAGGTTTTTCTATCAAGCCGACATCTCAAAAGAAAATCTTGTACCTTATGCTCAGTTGCGTACTGAATACACTTTTCCAGGAAGTCTAGGTTTATGTCACTGTAGACAGACGGGCTGAATACAGACACATATTCTCTCGCATTTCGAAGATACGAATCTATCACAAGGTACGGTAATATCAAGGCGTTGGGACATAGTCCATGCATTCTTAAAGCGTCTCGCAAGAGCTGACAGGCGGACCACGAACTTGAAATCCATAAACATAAACACACGAGATAGAATGTCATATGGTGGTTGCTGAGGCGATCGACCAGTTCCGACAACTCTCCATACATAACACCTTCGAATTCAAACCTTATTTCCGAAAAACTTAAACAAACAATAAAATCAAAAATCAAACAGTGTATTAAAATTGACAATATAGATTGAAAATAGAGTACGGATTTAAAACAATTACAACATGTTATCATGGAGACTAACCCGCGAATAGTGTTGACATAGAATGGTTTGTCACCCATGCGAATCCCCGATTTGAAGTTTGGTAATAGATTTATCCAATACCCTTTTATAAGACTATATATATGGAGTATATATATAAGTATGTAAAAAAAATGCTTTATTTGAGAGGAGCTCATATAGATAATCACCTCAAATGCAGTTGGATCAAGTTTATTTAGGAGACAACTGATAAACTCGTAGTTTAGCAAGTGTTTTGGATGTTTGAAAGTGCATAATTGAGTATTTTGTAGCACATTACTTGAGTTTTCATCTATGATCCACTACTTTAGTGTTTTGATAAGTTTGTCGAGTTTTTGTAGTCAAAACATGTGAAAACGGACGAAATAGCAGCCAAAAGATCAGGTCGGGCGTTTTACTGAACTAGGTCGGGCATTTCGCAGCACAAGGCCGGGCGTTTTGCCTCTCAGATCGAGCGTATGCACTGTCCCCGGGCGTTTTTCATTCAGAAATCGCCCGGGTCAGGCGTTTTGTGCAATGTTGTGGATTAAGAAGAACACCCGGCCGGACGATTTAACATGCAAGTTTAGGATTTGGGTCCTTATAGGTCGACCCAATAAGAACCCGAAAATTTTGGGTTGGGTCGGGTCGGGTTATCCGTTAAGAAAAAAATAATTATTTTTATTAATTAATTAAAATAATATATTAAATTTTAATTTTAATTATTTTTATTAATTAAAAGAAATATTATAATTTTAATTTTATTAGTAAAAATATGATTAATATATTTTTTATGATAAGAAATATTACTGCATACTTAAATTTTATTAAAAAATAATTATTTTAACTTTATTAGTTAGATTTAATTTTAATATACTTTAATATTATTATTTGGATTTAAAAAATATTTAAATTAATTATTTTAATTTTGTAATATCTTATTTTATCGTGTGTAATATCAAATTTAAATTATATAATATCATATGTCGGTCGTTATCGTATAACATTTATATTGTTTAGTAACATGCTATCATTAAAAGATGACCGATATTTTTTTTGGATGACACGAAATCTGCACGAATCTGATACGACCGATATTTTTTGGATGACACGAAAATGGCACGAACCGAATCTGTTTGGGTTGAACCCGATAAGAACACGAGATTTCAGGTTGGGTTGGGACCCGATAAGGTTGGGTTGATATTGGGTTGACCCGATAGCGACCCAATCCGCACGATTTATCAGCCCTATTTGGGTGATACAAAGCGTTTCGACTCTGCGAACTTCACCAAAGAAGTTAACAAAACACGTAGCAGCAATCTCACATGCGTCCTCCACAGTAGCATACTCGAAATAATCCTTTGGAATTACAAGACCAAATCAAACAGTCTCCACAAGAGGCATCACATGCCCTAAGGTTAGTCTCCAGAAATGTCCCTCTATGCTAAGGTAAAGAAGACTTGGTGTATTCAGTTGCATAACATGTTCTTGGATGAAGACTCAATCGCTAATCCACTTCTTAATCTCCAAACGCTTAACACTAGAGGAGTCAAATGTCAACCATCTAATGGAATTGCTGCATTTTGTCAATATGACAACTTCTAGACATGGACACTCTAAGGATATACTCGCCTCAGCCTCATTGTCATTGTTCGAGAAATGAAAATTTTTCAACCTCAACCTTTCCAAACTAGGTAAACAAATGTTCCAAGGAAATTGAATGTCGTTAGGTGTCTTCGTATGCAAGCTTAGAGATATTAAAGAGGCCAAATTCATCAAATAAGTCGGCAATGAGAAGGTTTTTCTATCAAGCCGACATCTCAAAAGAAAATCTTGTACCTTATGCTCAGTTGCGTACTGGATACACTTTTCCAAGAAGTCTAGGTTTATGTCACTGTAGACAGACAGGCTGAATGCAGTCAAACGCATATTCTCTCGCATTTCGAAAATACGAATTATGCTTTCTTTAAAACTAACTATATCTTCAGCAATGGCAAAAGGTAAGGGATCGTCATCTCTATCACAAGGTAAGGTAATATCAAGGCGTGGGGACATATTCCATGCATTCTTAAAGCGTCTCGCAAGAGCTGACAGGCGGACCACGAACTTGAAATCCATAAAAATAAACACACGAGAGAGAATGTCATCTGGAAGGTTGCTGAGGCGATCGACCAGTTCCGACAACTCTCCATACATAACACCTTCGAATTCAAACCTTATTTCCAAAAAACTTAAACAAACAACAAAATCAAAAATCAAACAGTATATTAAAATTGACAACATAGATTGAAAATAGAGTACGGATTTAAAACAATTACAACATGTTACTCCCTTCGTCCCACAAAGATAGTCCCACTTTGACCCAGCACGGGTTTTAAGAAATGTAATGAAAAGTGAGTTGAAAACATAAATGCTTTATTGGAAAACATAAATGCTTTATTTGAGAGGAGTTGATATAGATAATCACCTCAAATGCAGTCGGATCAAGTTTATCTAGGAGGCAACTGATAAACTCGTAGTTTAGCAAGTGTTTTGGATGTTTGAAAGTGCATAATTGAGTATTTTGTAGCACATTACATTACTTGAGTTTTCATCTATGATCCCCTACTTTAGTGTTTTGATAAGTTTGTCGAGTTTTTGTAGTCAAAACAGGTGGAAATGGACGAAATAGCAGCCAAAAGATCAGGTCGAGCATTTTTCTAAACTAGGTCGGGCATTTCACAGCACAAGGCCGGGCGTTTTGCCTCTCAGGTCGGGCGTATGCACTGTCCTTGGGCGTTTTTCATTCTGAAATCACCCGGGTTGGGCGTTTTGTGCAATGTCGTGGATTAAGAAGAACGCCCGGTCGGGCGTTTTGTTACTTAAAATCGCCCGGCCGCGATTTACCCGTACGCTGATTTTATTCTATTTTTCACCCCAGGTATAAATAGGACCTATGGTTCGACTTCAGCACACTTTCCACACCCCCAAAAGCAGTTTCCACATCTTGAGAGCGGATTGAAGTGACGAAGAGTCTAATTCATCAACAAGTTTGAAGACGAAGACAATTTGTCCATTCGATTCACCTTTGGGAGTATCTTTATTAGTTTTCCTATGTTCAATTCACTTTCTATGGATTTCTCTTGTGAATTTGCATTGAATATGAGTAGCTAAATCTTTTGTAGAGTTTTGGTGAAGACTACAATGAACGCTTTTGATTAATTCAAGGACTTTTGATTACCTATGCTCTTGTGATTTCTTTGTTCCATTCTTGTGCTTATTCAATTCAATTGCTTAGCTACCAATTGGGTTTGTTGACCTAGTTTTGAGTAATCGAGAGATACTTAATCAGGATTGATAAAAGAATGAACAACACCTAGATAATTTGCATTCGAGAGAAGGAATTGTAGAGTAAGAGCTTGAGCCTTTTGTTTTAAGGAGTTAATTGTGAAGTATTAGAAGGAGACTTCAATATTAATAATTAATCAACTGGTTACGTGCACTCGAGAGAGGGATTAGTCTAGACTAGCGGCTTTCCTAGTAATCCTAGAGACTTTTATTGGGTAATCGAAGTTATTGAATTGTTCGCATCGTGTTCGTTGTAGTTGGATCCAAGGCTCTACCGTGTTCTCTTATTTGAAACTTCTCTTTTGTTGTGTGCTTTTATCTTGTTTATGTTTAATTGTTTTTCAAAATCAAAATCAACATTTCTGGATTCTCGAGATAGTAGTTGAAATCGGTTCGTGGTACTTAAATAGGAATATGGAATCTTCCTATTTTTTCAAATAAGAATAAATTGCACATTTTGTCTCTATGGATACGATACCCGTACTTGTTTATTGCTACACTAACCCCGTACACTTGCGGGTAATTCTCGTGTTTAAAATAAATCGAGTCAAGTTTTTAATGTGCGTCTCACGGAGTTGATTGTTGTGAAATTTCTCCGGATCAAATGAGTGTTTAATAGGGCAGATTACATTTGCTTTGTGTGCCTACAAGAATAAAATGACAAATTACATTTGCTTTGTGTGCCTACAAGAATAAAATGACAAAAAGTAACAAGTATCATCACATAGTTAAAAGAGATCATGGGAGATGAAGTATTTTAGAAAAATACAAAGCTAGAATATTGACAAGACAAATAATCAAACAAGGGCTTCGTAAATGAAATAATCAGTGGCCAATGGTTAAAATATGAAGCATAATGTATTAGGGATTTAATGATTCACCTGATCCACAAAAAGAGAGAATTTCAAAGAGAGTTTGTCTTGTTTTTCTTAAAACTTCATCCGGAGGCAATGAAAGTATGGCGGCTAAGGAGAAGTTATAGGGGTGTACACAAGCCATATACAGGTAGAAGATTGAAACAGCATTGGAAGCAGAATATGATGCCATTATCTGAAAAGTTACAAATATAAAATCTAGCATTAGTCCATGGTCAATATTCAATGCAATTTAAAGCCATCACCCTAATCTTTACAAAATAACATTATACTATGCTGGATTGCTAGTGAAAACCCCAACAAAGTCAATATAAAAAATACAATCACTAATCATTCCACAAAGTGGCTGTCCCTATATACATAGAGAAAGAGGGGTTTGTGTTAAAATGACAATCCTTTTTAAAGTGACACCGTGACACCACTTATGCAGCAATATTATAAACGCTACACAACAATCTATGGATTGTTGTATAGTGAGTCGGATATTGCTGGGCTGGGCTTCAGATAGTCTTGGGCCTGGGTTTACAAAACGGCCCAATTGCAGCCCATCTCAACTAATGAGCCCAGCCCAGACCCGCTTCGTTTCACTGGTGGGCCGGGCATGGGCCGGCCCATACCGGGACTGGGCTGAGCTGGGCCGGGGAGGTAGTGGGTTCTAAACTCTCCTGGGGCTTTTTTTTTATTTTGGACTCTACTTCTATTTTGAATTCATCTTTTGGATATTTTGGACTCTATTTCTTCAAGCTTTTTTATTTTGGACTCTACTTCTTCTATCTTGTATTCATCTTTTGGATATTTTGGACTCTATTTCTTCTGTTTGTATTCAAATTAGGTTTATATGTTAGTAATTTGTATAAATAATATTTACTTATCATAATAAATACTCCCTCCGTCCCGCTTTAGCAGTCCCATTGACTTTTCTGTCTTCTTTTTATAAAAATGATAAAAAAAATAGTTAAAGAAGAGAAATGGTAAATTAAGAGAGAGAATAAGATACTCCATAAATAAACCAAAAAAAGATTAATTTAAATTAAAAAAAAAAGGGTATAAAGAGAGTACAAATCCACACCACATAAACTGCACGAAGTTAGCCAACTCAAAATGAGTTCGATGCAACTGGCCATCGAGAAGAAGAAAAGCAGAGACTTTTTATGCAATTACACAAAATATACTAGACAATACATAAAAGAAAAAAAAAAAACATTTTCCAAGCTACGACCCTTTTCTTACAACATCACTCACATTTGTTCCTTTCCTCTTGTGTGAATCTGCTACCTCAGATTAAAAGCAGTGAACTAAAACACCCAAAACAAAAGTGTGAAATAAAAACCATAATTAATTAATCATACATTGTGCCTACGCATGAGGTTGCAGTGATGAGTTGAAGCTTCCTTGACTGCAAATGATTGAGATTTAATAATTTGAGGTACATGTTCAGCTTCAGGCTCATCATCCTGCATGTTACAAAAATAAACAAGGCTTAGGCTTATGGTTGTAAATAAATATGCAGATATGAGATGACTTACACGATGCTTGAATTCCTCCATATACAACATAGAGGAACCCATTAATCTATGATCCTCTGGAGTTATCCATCCCACATTGTACACAATCCTCGCCTGCTACATCAAATATTAAATAATTCATTACTACTAAACAAAGATTTAGTAGATCAAAATATAGTATGCCTTAAGAATATAGCAATAACCTTCTGCAATGCCCTGGAAGCACTAAACCTCACCACAGGCTTGTGAGAACGAAGAATTCGGCGCATAACATCTATGCCATCTTTAAGTTTACAACCAGGCAGGAGGTCCACCCCTTCTAGTGACCAGAATCCTTCTATTGCCAACATTTTATTTTTTGATACAAGACCATATGAGTTCGGCGATACCACCAAACCCGTAGCAAGACCGACCTCGTGTAACCTACATATCTCAATCTATATGTATCAGCACTTGAGACAACCATCCCAACCATACACATTATTTTTAGACTACCAACGATGCAATACCTGATGAATAACGTGAATCACGATGTAAGTCCCCAATGGCGAAGAACACCAAGAGCAAAGCCTATATAATTTTTCCAATAATTTGCCGAAATGATAACGCGTACTTCTGCCGTAGGATTTACTTCTCCCGTATGACGTACTTCTCCCGCATGACGTACTTCTCCCATCTGCATGCTCTTGTAACTTGTAAATCCAACCGCCATACAACATATGTGATGCATGATGTATTTGTGTATATAGACATGAAAATGAACAACAAGTGTCATCATCTAACACCCCATGGAAAACATCTTTTCTTACCACAAATTCTAGATATATGGCATGGAACTGAACGTGTTTTCCTTTATCGAAAAAAGAGGTCTCAGGGTATACTTGATTGAGTGTGATGGCCATCCTTGGATCTCTCTATAAGAATATACAATTATAAAAATTATAAATACTTCAACCGGCTAGGTAGTAATACTTTTGTAATTCTTCAAATATGATGTAATAATAATACCTTTACCAGATTGATTGAACACACAAGGGAAGCAATTTGAAGAGTAGGATTGTCATCACAAAGATCCTCATAGAGGAATTTCACAACTTTGTTTAAGGATGCGTCATTTGTAATATGACAAAGCAAACGAATAGCATTCGCCCGATATGCAACATTACCGGTGTTGACGTCTTTAAGTAAGGCACTAGTAACTAGAGAAACCTTGTTAGCAAAAAATTTTAAAAAAAATTAGCCCCCAGTAGGTACAAGAGAAACATGTAAATGTAAAAATAGAAGAAATGTGAACCTCGTCTGCAATAGGGCAAAGATCCCTTGCAATTAGATGAAACATTCTTCTCAAATGAGCATCTTGAAACCGATACAGATTAACCGCTTAAGAAAGTATAGCTGCAGCTTCGCTCTACAAAACATATTACACTAAATGTCCAATACTATCCAAGTCCTAACACATGCCACTTTCTTACGAATATATAAGAAAATTGTAAACCTCTACTCGATTGGAATATCGTGTGCAAATAGATATGTACCACGGTTATAAATAGTTACCGAGGTTCATAAATATCAATTGCCCAATAACAAAATGGAACTAACTCAAATACCAAAGTTGAGAGAGTGACCTTTGTGAATATTTCACCTTGATTGAGAAGATACAGAAGCCTTTTAATGATCTAAAGAAGACATAAACCAAAATAATTATATAATAGTTTAGCTAAAAACTGTTGTAGTTATATTTGACGTTGCAGAAAAAAGTACCTTCAAACATCTTGTTTTATCAATATGTGGATCACTAAAACCCCTCACTTCAGTTAAAACAGCATGTTTCTCAATCACCACAAACCAAGAGCAATCTGGGAAATATTAACAAGTTCAAAATTTAGTATTTCTATTTCAATATAAAATGAACAAAATCAAAACAATATATGGAATTATTCGACCTTTGTTAGTAGAGAGATCATGATCTCTCTTAACACACTGCCACTGCATTGTATTCAACGTATACTGACACTCACAGAAAACAAGGCCAAAACATACATCCAAGTATGGGCACAATCTGTCACTTCTCTCCGAGGGCACGTCTGAAACTTTTCGAGAGTTGAAACGGATCAAAGAAAGTAAATTTATTCAAAATTTTGAACAACCCTCCACCTATTCACAGGATATTGATCAACTACTACAAAAACACAACTTGATAACTAGTAAATACCAATACATTGAGGAGAACACAAGAAACTCAATTAGAGCTTAATCTCATAGGAAGATAAACTTATGCATGATATTTTGATGAGATAAACACAATAAATCAACATGATTGCGTCCTACATAAACTCAACTAAAACTTTAAAGCCTTATATCTTAAGTATATAAACACAACAGCTTGAGGAAATAAACACAAGGAATCTGATTATACAAGAAACTCAAAAGATAAAACCTAAATAACAGATAATGACATTTGGTTGTTGATCAAGAATCTCACCATAGATAAAAAATCGAAGAACCAAAACATAAATGCATGAGTAAAGCTATGTTAAAACACCAAGAGCAAAGCTTAGGCCCCTGAGTAATATAATAATTTATATAAACAATAAATTCATAAAAAGAGTAGTGCCTTAATGTGCACCGACTGACATGTTAGGCTGCCACAGCAACCATTAGTTCATCACAACTGTTGGGAGCATATGAAATTTACCAAAAGAAACAATATGGCCAGCTCCCAGTGTAAAATCTGAAAACGATGGCAACTGTTGCAATCTGGAGCTCAATAACTCTGATGCATCTGTTTCTTGGCCCAACTTCATGTCATATAGTGAAACATTCTACATGTTTAACATCAAAACAATTAGACAATTAGGAAAAAACCACAAATTTTGACTAAGGAAATATAGGCAGGACTAAGAAGCTATCTGTGTAGCATAGCAGGAAGACATGTTCCCTAAGTTAATTTCCCCCTCAAAACAAGATGTCAAGAAACAAAATGATTCAGGACATAATACATAGATACTCCCTCCGTCCGCCATTAGGAGTCCCATTTCTTGACGGCACGAGTTTTAAGAAA
Organism: Salvia hispanica; assembly: GCF_023119035.1. Taxonomy (NCBI): domain Eukaryota; kingdom Viridiplantae; phylum Streptophyta; class Magnoliopsida; order Lamiales; family Lamiaceae; genus Salvia; species Salvia hispanica. The sequence continues at coordinate 56,857,293 of NC_062968.1, read as the reverse complement.
TGTTAAGAAAAGTGAGAGGAAAAGAGTTAGTGGAATAGTGGTCCCACTTGTATATATTAGTTTTAAATGAAATGTGAGTGGAATGAGTTAGGTGAAGGTGAGACTTTGTTACCATTTATGGTAAAAGTAAACCGGGACTCCTATTCGCGGACGAACTAAAATGGAAAAACGGGACTCGGAGTACATATGAACAAAAGAGCAAGAGAGATCATATGGTAGCATGATCCAAAAATCACCATCCATAATTCCACATGTAGAATTGGTGTTTGGGTAAGTATCACTACACCTCTCCTTGCAATTCTTGCATTTTTTCCATAAGAAATAAAGTGATCAAGGCATTATAAAATGTTCTACATACCTCCTTTGGTTTGCCTAGAGACCACCTGCCACGGTACAAACATAAATTTCCGCATGAGTAAACAGAAACAATAAAATAACTAATTTATGTCCACAAACTTCAAGAAACGTAGTAGTTCACACAGATGAGAAATCGTAGAGCACTAATCACATGCACAATCCTCCATCCAATAAAAGATCCAAACATAAGCAAATAATGAGTGAACACCATTACATTAAATTTAAAATGGATTAACAGAAACCAAGGAAGAACACAAAAATGAACTACATCACAACGGTTTCAATCAATTCATCAATTCATAACCTAATGCAAAAGATTTATAGATACTATAAACACAAAAGGTATTATAGATGCCATAAACATATAGCTCAAATTATCCTCAATTACCGCTACCAGTGAGATATAAACGGCCGGCGGTATTGAGGTGGAAGGTGGCGGCGCCGCTGGATCCAGTACGAATAAAATCTTTATTATTCTCTTTATATGATTTCTAATTCTAACACTCTATTGATTAATTTTATACAGTATTATAAATAACTTAAAAACATAACTTTCAATTTTTATATTAAATAGACGTTATATGTTAAGTTTTTTAGTAAAATAATAAATAAATTAGAGTCTTCAAAAAAAAATATTTAAATTTCTAAAACTTGCTTTAAAATATGTTTGTGTTTTATTTTATTTATACAAAATGTAATATTAGTAAAATAATAATTAAATAAATACAACCAACTACATTATCTTGTATTTACAACCATTGTTAGTGTTGAAGGGGAAACAAGAAAGAGCTGGCATTGTGATTATCACATGAATGTAGCACTGAAGCTGATAAGTTTACCTGAGTTCTCCGATCACAAACCCTCCGATGAAATCGGTAGAGAAAGATGGTTTTCCTTGAACATAATTGTAAGAGAGACAGGCCAGCCTGCCACGTCATCAGCACTAAAATTCCACCAGCCACATCATCATTTTAATTAAATAGGCTAGCCGTAATAAAAATAATTCAAAAAACTACTAAATATTTACGGAATTAAATTTACGAGATATATACGGAAAAATTCATTAATTTCATTTAAAAAAAATTACATTCATTAAAAAAAAGTTACATGATAACGAAAAAAACTATCGCCGCGCAGTCTTCCGTGCCCACAACTCTTCAATTAAATCCTTTTGAAGTTGAATATGAGCATCCACTTGGCGCATGTCGGCATGTGCCTGGAGACGGTTGGCTTCATCGTGAGGTACCCAGCGTCGTACGTTAGGAGTGGCCATTCGTGGCTTGGACCGGCTGCATCGGTATCGTCATTGGCCCAATTAGTTAGTTTTACGCCTTCGTCTTCGACGATCATGTTGTGCATGATAATGCAGGTGTACATTATATCAGCAATGCAATTGACATGCCACAATCGCGTTGGACCCCTAATTGCCGCCCATCGAGACTGGAGCACACCAAATACGCGCTCCACGTCCTTGCGCGCCGAATCCTGCCGTTCCGCAAAGTAGGTCTTCCTGTCATCATTTGCGTGCCTGATCGTCATCACAAAGACGGTTGCCGTTGGCCACAAAACCAGACGGCCGGACTGATGCCCTGACACTGCTCGTTGAAAAGGGGTAACGAGTTGAGGACGTTGATGTCGTTGTTCGACCCAGCTACCCCAAAATACGCATGGCAGATCCTCAGTCGGTAACAATATATTTTTGACCTAGGGTATATCCCATCCGCCAAGTAGTAGCTCATATCATGCCGGTTGTCGTTGGCCACAAACGCGACGGCCGGACCGATGCCCTGACCTGCTCGTTGAAAAGGGGTAACGAGTTGAGGACGTTGATGTCGTTGTTCGACCCAGCTACCCCAAAATACGCATGGCAGATCCTCAGTCGGTAACAATATATTTTTGACAATTTTCTAAATATAATTTGACCTTCAATATTACCACTTAATTTTGTGACATGCAGGTCAAATTGCTTCTTTAATTTTTTATATTAAAGAATTTTAAAATTGAATAAAGAACTTTTCTTTAATAATAAAAAATTGAGTAAGGATATTTGCTTGCATGTCACAAAATTAAGTGATAATATTGAAGGTCAAATTATATTTAGAAAATTTATAAAAAATATATAGTAAAGATATTTATAAAAAAATATGAGTATATGATAAGTTTATTATAAATATATACCCTTTAAGGTATTGAGGGTATTTTCGTCAAAAAAAACTTGGAAATAGTGAAAAAGTACTTCAAATGATATTAACTCATAGTCGATGGACCTCAAATGATATTTTCAAAGTTCATGGACCTAAAATGATACTTTGGCAAAGTTCGTGGACCTAAAAAGATCTTCCCTCTAAATAATATGAAAAATATTGTTAATACAAAGTCAATAAAATGAACACATTATTTAAATTTAGATTTAGTTAATGAGATATAAATACAAGTTATATCTTTTATTTTTGCATATAATACATTTAAGATATTTTAAAAAGACATAAACACAAAAATGAAATAAAGCTTGCCCAGCCCAGCCCGGGCCCACATGAAAAGTGGGCCTGGGCCGGGCATGGCCGGGCTAAGCAAAAATTTAAAAGCCCGGCCCAGCCTAGTCCACCTCAGACATGGGCCTGGGCGGGCTGGGCTCAATATAGGCGGGCCCGGACTGGGCTGGACCAGCCTGGCCCACTTGACATCTCTAACCTCACTGATTGAAGACCAGAAGTCTACCCAACTGCGCTAGCATTTAATATTTACGTTCCTACTTACATATAAAATATAAAATATATAGGTAATAATCAAATGGGTGAGGGGCCCAAGGCCCCCCCGGCCCCATTGTGTCTCCGTCCCTGCATTCGTGTTAAAAACCATAGGTCCTCTATATAAGTGTGAATAACTTTCTTTTTTCGAGGCCCTTAAAGAAGTGAGTAGTCTATTTCTGATAATTGGTTTGTCTAATTTTATCATTATTGATGTATTGCAAGTAATTAAATAGATAAGTATAAAAAAAGTAAAAATATCTTATGAGATTTGATCGTTGGTGATAAATTATACTCCATATATATTTTTATGATTAAAGAATTGAAAATGGTGTCATTTTAACAATAGTTTAGGCTTCTCGTTTGCAATGTCGGATCTATGTGGGAATGATGGTTGATCGACGATAAACTTGGGTTTCGTTTTTGAGATTGAATTGAAGCAAACAGAAAATTGATTTATTCATTGTTATTAACCGCCCACTATGAAATTCGTCGTATACAAAATATATAATGCAAAAGATAAGTCCAAACTTAATTTTGGCTTCTTCTTTAAATAGTCACCACTCATGTCTGTTTCTTCATGGTACGGAATAATCAATCCAAGTAATAAATTATTCATAAAAACTAGTAGCTCTTTTTGTAGTTATAGTTCACAATTTATGTTGGAGGAGGAGGAGAAGCGCTGTTGCTGGGAACATTGTCGGGTGTTGAAAAGTAAAATACAAAAAATAAAAGACTATTGCAGAAAGTAAAAGACGGGAGAACTTTAAAGACTACATTGTGATTAAGTTGGGTTAAATTCTCTCAATTGTTACATAACCTTTTATACTATCTTTTGAATCCAACGGCTAGTTGGATCGTACGGCTACGATTTAATCTCAACTAACTAATATAGATCCAACGGCTCCTGAAGCTCGGGAGCTGCTCAGCTTGTTTTATCCTCTTCTTGATCCGGTTCCTCACCATTCTACTCAGCAACTAGTATATAACAAATACAGTTGTATGTCCAAATGACGGGGAATTTAATAGTTTTTGGGGCTAAAATGGAAAAAGGTGTTGAGGATTACTTGCAGTTGCTTTTCTGGGGCCGTATAGCACATATTAAAAAGGTTGTGAAGGGATATCTTGATCTTGTAAGTAAAAATCTTAACTATATTTTTCATTGATGTTTATTTTTGTCGTCTTAGCTAGAAACATTGCTTGTGTTTCTTTGTTAAGTATGGTAGTCGCATGGTTATAGTATCTGATCTGCGGCCTTATCTTGATTGATCATGCTTCCTCATTATATACTCAAATCGCAATGTTCTAAGCATTCCATTTAGTCGCAATGTTCCGACGTCACATAGATCACATCGACGACCTTCATGAATTTGATGTGCCTCATCATGTTCACTTCATTTTTAATACTCCCTCCGTCCCAAGATATTAGACCCATATACTATTTTGGACCCATATACCATTTTGGGATGTCCCAACATATTTGAGTCATTTCTATTTATGGTAAAAATTTACTTTATTACCAACTCCACTTACACCATAAAACAACATCTCCTAAATTCCTGTGCCCAAAAGAAAGGGATCTAATATGTAGGGACGGAGGGAGTATTTCATTTATCTTCATTCGATAATTTGAACCCTTTACTTTTTCAGTCAGTGACAAAAGCTAGATTAGGCTATGATCCTTTAGAAGTTGATGTTGAGGATATGGTTCACTTTGCTAAAGAAAGGCCTCAGGTATGTTTTGACCCTTAAAATGTGAACTAACTGCTCATTCTTTTTTATTTATTATACTCAACTAATCATCTGCTTGTTTTGCATTATTGTAACTTTTCAGATAATGGCATTATATTCCGCTTCCAATGCTGTTTCAATCTTCTATCTGTATATGGCTTGTGTACGCCCCTATATCTTCTCCTTAGTCGCCATACTTCCATTGCCCCCGGATGAAGTTTTAAGAAAAACAAGACAAACTCTCTTTGAAATTCTTTTTGTGGATCAGGTAAATCATTAAATCCCTAATACATTATGCTTCATATTTTAACCATTGGCCACTGATTATTTCATTTACGAAGGTCTTGTTTGATTATTTGTCTTGTCAATATTCTAGCTTTGTATTTTTCTAAAATACTTCATCTCCCATGATCTCTTTTAACTATGTGATTATACCTGTTACTTTTTGTCATTTTATTCTTGTAGGCACACAAAGCAAATGTAATATGCCCTACTAAACACTCATTTGATCCTGAGAAATTTCAGGACAATCTATACTCTATTTTTAATCTATGTCGTCAATTTTAATACACATGTTAGTCTCTATGAAAATAGTAGTATTATATCTTGTTCTCTGTATATATAGTTAGTGGGTAAAATTATCACATTCTTCTATAATTCTCCACAACTTATTTGAATTTTGTAGATATTTTTAATAAGGAGAGTCCTAGATTTTTTAATAAAACAATTAATTTAATACTTTTTTATGTCTAAAAGGTTCTTTATAGTTTAATGGTATAAAGTACTTCCTCCGTTCCTAAGTAACAGAGGCGTTTCGTTTTGAATAATCATTTTGAAAAATAATAAAAAGAGTAAAGTAAGAGAAAGAATATTGTAGATAAGACTCTTCACTACATTATTCTCTCTCTTAATTTACTCTCACTCCACTTTAACTATCTATTATCATTTTTTTAAAACGAGAGCTTAAAACGAAACGCATCTATTACTGTGGAACGGAGGAAGTACATTAGTTTAACATGGGATTTTGAAATACGATTGGAAAAATGTATATTATGTTTCCTATAACTAAAAACTTTAGAACAAGTTAAAATAATTTAATGCAAAATTCATAAAGTAAAATAGAGAAACATTAAAGATACTCCCTACATCTGGAAAGAGGAGTATTATTAGTGTATAAAGTATGTAGTGTGTGCACTATGTGTATAGACTATAGTGTGTGTAGTGTGAATTTGTTATATCTACTATTAAAAATTTCTGAAATTTTAGCTTTATTATGAATCAAAAAATTATAAAATTGAGACAATATTGAATTTAAATATAATATAAAATATTATAATTTTATTAAAATTTAAAATAAGAAGAAAGAAGAATGAAATGGAATGGAATGATCATTCTTTAACTAATTAAATGGGTGGAATAACTATTCTAATGTGGCCAAACAAAGGAATGGAATAATGATTCTTAAGAAAATAAAATACCAAGCAAAGAAATAGAATGTAGGTAGGATTATCACTGATCACTCCATCATACCAAGCAGCCCCTTAGGTTTTAGTGGATCGGAGCTGCATAAATCTCATACTAGTTGTTTCTTGTTTCTTGTAAGGTAAACATGATTTATAATCAAAATATATTCCATTTGATTCTTTGTATATAGGGATGAGATTTTTATATCTTCTTTTTTAATATTGAACGAAAGTAAATGTCTCTACAATTAGTTCTTTTTCTTATGTCTCCTCTTCTAGCTTTTTCTTATGTCTCCCACTCCAAATCTCGGATTGTTGGATCAATCAATAATTAGCAAATCAACCAATTTCATAGGATTGAGAGTATAAATTAAATCTAATGACACATAAGTGCTTCCTTGTCTGCCTAACATAGCCTATCATGCCAACTCATTTCTTCCTTTTCACCAAACCCTTTAGCACCTACCAATAATATTGATGTTGAAATCATTGGTTTTGTTCAAGGTTTCTAGTGTAGTAATTAGTACACACTACTTGTGTCGAAACAATGCTAAGCTAATTTACAGCATCCAAATTGATCATGTCTTTTGGAAATGGTAGTAGTGAATATTATATTCTTGAAATAAAGTTCTTTCATGGTCAATGTTTTCTAAACATAGTTCTATTGCAATATTAGGCAAAAATGAATAGTGGAGTACTATATAATTCTTGTATGGTAGGATTCATTTATATTTAAAAAATGTTAGCAGCCATTAGCAATAGAAATTCAACGTCGTACGTACAAATACGTTGAAAGTCCTTCAAGTGACATAAAATAAAAATGGGACTAGAATTGGTCGAATGAATCATAGTATTGATTGGGCAGGCAAAGAGACAAATATAAAATCTAGCATTAGTCCATGGTCAATATTCAATGCAATTTAAAGCCATCACCCTAATCTTTACAAAATAACATTATACTATGCTGGATTGCTAGTGAAAACCCCAACAAAGTCAATATAAAAAATACAATCACTAATCATTCCACAAATTGCTGTCCATATATATATATATATATATAGAGGGAGGAGTTTGTGTTAAAATGACAATTCATCTTAAAGTGACACCGTGACATCACTTATACAACAATATTATAAACGCTACACAGCAATATTACAAACGCTACACATCAATCTATAGATTGTTGTATAGTGTGTCGGATATTGCTGTTCAAGAAAAATTATTGTACAAAGACCAGCATATTGCTGCCCGTCTTTTTTGAGATTTTTTTTTTTTTTTTGCCACGTGGCAGCTTATTATTCGTCCACGTGTACAAATGATTGACTAAAAATGGTGGTATGGTGTTATTTTAAGGGGCGATGGCACGCTAACATGCCCATATATATATATATATAGACAATCACCAACAATTTGCAAAATTAATCAACACCACCATTTCTCAAACTCTCTTGAAATGGACATTAGGTCTATCAGTCTCCCATCAAGGCTGCATCCAACTCAATTCGAAGCTCAACTAGAGAAGCTCAGATCCATTTCTCTCACCTCAAACTCCATCATCTCCAGCCTAGCAACGCTGGCCGAGCTCTACAACAACAACTCCATCAACAGCAACCTCACACAAATTAGATCGATCGACCACGCCCTCGAGGCATCGGTCGCGCTCCTCGACTGCTGCAGCAGCATCCGAGAAGTGGCACAAATAGCGAAGGAGAGCGGCCGAGCGCTCCAGTCCGCGCTGAGGCGGAAGGGCCTCCAAAACGACGTCGCTTCTTACGCGGAGTCACGGAAGCGGATGAAAAAATGCGTCAAGAAAAGCCTCAAGGCGCTCGAGAAGTTCGAGGGCGGGACGGATGCTTTGAGGGGCGTCGCCGTGGGGGTGTTTAGGAGCGCGTTGCTCTTCTTCTCATCGTCGTCGTCGTCGTTTTCGGTTAGGGCGAGGGTGGTGCGTAACAAATGTGAACATGAAGGTGTTGTGAATGAGGTTGGATGTGTGGATTTGGCTTTGAGGGATATTGGTGGATTTGATAAGGAGAGGGTGTTGGTGAGTTTGCAAAATCTTGATTGTTGTGTTGGTGGGATTGAAGAGGGTTTGGAGAGGGTGTTTAGGGAATTGGTGAGAAGTAGGGTTAATCTTCTTAACATTCTCACTGATCATTAGTGATTTGAGTATGATAAGAGGTTGCAAATTTTTGTAATTTTGTGATTTGAGAAATGTTGATACTCCATAATATTGAGTGATTTAAAATTCTATGTATTTATAGAGTATTCTGTGATTTAAGTTTTAATCCCCTTGTGTGCCATGTAACTAAAAATCCTTTGACCCATCTCATATATACCATGGAAGTAGGGCTGACAATTTTTGACACGACACGATAACACGACACGAACCGGCACGAAATTAATGGGTTTGGGTCAGAGCTTATTGGGTTCGTGTCCTTATCGGGTCGACCCATTAAGGACACGAAAATTTCGTGTCGTGTTCGTCTTATCCGTTAACAATGTGTGTTCGTGTCGTGTTCGTGTTATCCGTTAATAAATAATATATTAATATTATTAATTCTTATTATTTTCATTTTTCAATACTTATTAAATGACTCTTAAATCTCATTTTTCAATACGTGTTGTTATCGTGTCGTGTTGACCCGAAGTGGTTCGTGTCGTTAATGGGTTCGTGTCGTGTTCGTGTCTGAGGGTAGCGGGTCGTGTTCGTGTTCGTGTTTGAGGTTTTCTTAACGGGTCGTGTTCGTGTTTGTTGTTATCGTGTTCGTGTCGTTATCGTGTCGACACGATAACGACCCGACACGCACGATTTGCCAGCCCTACATGGAAGTCAAGTTTAAATCTCATTAGTTTCCTTCCTATCTTAATGCTTAAAAGAAAAATACGTACATCGATAAGCATTAAAAGGTTCTAACGTATCACCTTCAATACATTTTATAGTAACAAAAAAGGTTAACATAAATATAATAACAAATTAATTAATTAATGGAGTAGCTTATATATACTCTCGAACTAGCTTACGAATATACTATTAGCAAATTTATTCAACCTTATAAGTCAAGCATTATCAACACGACAACACATATGCCAAAGTATTATTCCTCGTGTCTCCCAATAGTGTACAACAATTACTAGTGCGTACATTTTTTGTGTACGTCCACTAAAAATAGTACTAATACATTTCTTTTTATATTTTATTATATGATCTCATACTCTAATTTGCACTAAAAATAGTACTAATACATTTCTTTTAACATTTTATTATATGATCTCATGCATACTCTAATTTATATTTATCATAAATGCCTCTAACCAATCAAAAATCATACCTTTTTACATAATTGCATCACATAAATAAATAAAATAATTGCATCACATAAATAAATAAATAGAATAAAGGTTGAGAAAAAAGACAAAATAGGCTGTTCTGTATCTTCTCTTGACATAGACTGATGGCTGGATTCAAAGTAAGGGAGAAATAAATTTGTTGGCATTTTTTATGTATTTTTTGAAAGATTGAATCGCAAAATCCGGTTGGCCAACTTTGAATTTATTATTTACTCAACCTATACATAAATTGGGAATGGGTATGAGATTTTGTGTTGAAGTGGCCAATGTGACATGCGCAACGTGTCGTGTGACACTAAGAAATAAATAACCAAAATGGAATTGGTGCATTATTGGATGACCTATATTAAATTGGAAATATTTAAGTAAATAAGACACGTGGCGAGTGAGGAGTCGGCCACTCATGTCTTCCCAAATGTATGGGATTCGCAGAGCAGAGCGCAGTGATATTGCGCTTTTTCATTTATTAATATGTATTCATTTTAATAATAGATTTAATTAATCAGAACGCTATCAAAAGTAAAATAGATTTATTTTACATATATGCATTATTCAGTATTAATGGCTAGTGTAACACATGTGTTTGTTAAAAGACTGACACGAACAATTTAATCATTTATTTGGTGAATTGTGTAAAATATTAGGAAAGTAATTCAACCACTCACTTGAGTCACTCCAAATAAAGCAATACTTCCTCGTTTTATAGTATTTTCTTTTCGATCAATCCACAAAAATAAATTTTACTTAATTTTTATTATTTTGTAGTAAATGAGTCTGATCATAATCTCCTCATTATAGTTACCTTCCCTATTCCTATGACTGATAATATCAATCAGACGGTTAAGATTAAAATTAAGTAACTAATCGCGTGTTACATTATTAGTCCTATTCTGTGCATTACGAAGATATAAGAGTAAAAAGGCATTGAAGGCCAATAAACAGGATTTTTTTATTTCATTAATATTTTATTAAAACCAATATACTAGTATAAAACTAGAATGCATACTTGTATTTTTTATTTTTTATTTTTTATTCTCTCTGCAAGAAAGCTAAATATAGATTTTGTGTATCTCAATGAGCACGTTATGCGTTGAGCTTTTCAGAATAAAAGAATTGAAATTTTGTGATTGTTGGCTTCAAATGAATTAAAGAGACATTGCATTTGCATGAAGGCCACGTAACCACCAAATTTTATTGCTCAATGTTATCAAGCCACCTGCCCTATCAATTCACTACATTTTACTATTATTTGATCATAATTTGTCCCTTTTTGATTTAATAAATTTGATAATTTATCATTACTCAATTAAAAAACATAAATCTAATAAGGCCAAAATGCAACATCACCAATTTCTGCCGCTAAATTAAATTCACGCTTGTCCCTATAAATACACCTCTTCTTTTCCGAATTCTTCAACCAGCTCAATCTCAACAAATATCCAACGCCTTCTCTTTCAAAATTCAATCGAAGAAACAAAATCAACGAAATGGCGATCTCACAAACAAAATTCAGATCAATCAGTCTACCTTCGAGATTAGATCAAGTGAGCTCACACAATTTCGAATCGGAATTCGAGAAATTGAAATGCGGATCTGCTAGCTCAGATTCGATTCAATCCGGTCTCGTCGCGCTCGCGCAGCTCTACAATTCGTTTGAGGAGTTTTCTCAGAAATCAGGAGCTCAATCGATGGAGGAATCTCTCTCGCAATCCGTCGATCTGCTCGACGCGTGCAGCGCGATCCGAGATCTGCTCCAGATGATGCGAGAAAACGTGCGCGCGCTTCAATCGGCGATGCGGCGGAAGGGCGCGGATTCGGAATCCGTCCAAAACGACGTCGCCGCGTACTTCTCCTTCAGGAAGAGGATGCAGAAAACCGTCGCGAAAACGCTAAGAAGCCTCAAAAAATCGGAGAGCGCGATCGTCGGAGGCGGATCGAGCCATTCGGTGAACGCGGACGGCGATTTCGGCTTCTTCTTCAAGCAATTGGCTGGAATCACGATCGCGAATTTCAGGAGCGTGCTGGTGTTCCTGTCGTACGCGGCGGCGCGGCCGGGCGGCTGGTCGCTGGTTTCGAAGCTGGTGGCGGCGAAATCGGGGAAGGAGAGGAGCGGTGTGAATGAGGTTGAGAGTTTGGATTTGGGGCTTCAGGGGAAAATGAAGTGTGATGTGCAGAAAAGGCTGCAAATCGTTGATGAAATTATTGAGGAATTTGAGGGAGGATTCGAGAGATTGTTCAGGCAATTGGTTCAATCTAGGGTTACATTGTTGAACATTCTCACCGATCAATGATCATTGATATGTATATTCATTTGAGTGAATATCTCCATGTATAGAGGATGATTACAATTTTTGATAAATATATATTCGGGTCACAAATTTTCATATTTCTGGCGCGTTTTCATTAGCCGTTGATAAATTGTTGAACAATAAAGAAGTATATACTTTGAGACGATACTCAGATAAAATACAAGATAAAAAAAAACGAGATATATTATCACGGGATAAGTTTTTGAGAAAGATAAGAAACGAAATACTATATACTACTATAAACATGGCCTCTAGTCATGAGCAATAGCGAAAACTGAGCAATCCCGTACAAAACAAAGACGTGTTTTTATTAGATGTTGATAAATTGTTGAACAATGAAGAAAAATATACTTTGATTAGATGTTGATAAATTGTTGAACAATGAAGAAATATATACTTTGAGACGATATCTATACATATATAAAAGCCGAGTTTTGAGCAATATTTTGAATATGTATAAATTTTGGGAATAATTATAAATATTACTTAATAAGTTATGTTTATAATTTATGTAGCCAAGTGAAATGTTAATGCCATTAAATGTATAACTATATACTATGTAGTCAAATGATGTTAATGCCATTAATTTGGTATAACTATAAATTAATATCCACTAAACTATAAATTAACGTCAGCTAAAAGTATCTGAATCATTTAGCTATTTTTTCGAACAATATGTCATTTGCCATAATTTATTAAGGAGACGGCAACATATTTATATACTATGTAGTCAAATGGAGGATGTTAATGCCATTAATTTGGTATAACTATAAATTAATATCCACTAAATTATAAATTAATGTCGACTAAAAGTATCTGAATCATTTAGCTATATTTTTAAACAATATGTCATTTGCCATAATTTATAAAAGAAACGGCAACAGATTTCATACAAAAATAGCACCTAAGTCAACGAAATGGCAAAAGTTGTAATGTAGGGTAACAATATGTCATTTGCCATAATTTATAAAAGAAACGACAACAGATTTCATGCAAAAAGAGCACCTAAGTCAACGAAATGGCAAAAGTTGTAATGTAGGGTATGTAGTTGATTTTTGTTTGAAATTATTACATGTAGATGGTGAAAAATTGGCTTATGGAATAGATTGCGCCGGTGTAGGACAAGAAAGGTGCAGAAGATGATAACTGGTGATGAAGAAGGGCACCCGAACTAGATGGAGGCGGATAAAAGATATCGGGAAAAATGATAAGGTAGAGATGTATTGGAGTACAAAGAGAAGTCGGAGGGTAATGTTTTAATATGAATAAGTTACTATACCTAATAAATTGTTTGTTAGCAATACATTTTCTAATTAGTTGACCCAATTATATAGGTGAAGGGTTTACATGATTATTTTTTTATGAGACATATATGATATAACAAATTCTTATGGATTTATGTGATGACTTGGATTAATGTGATGAATTTATTATTTAATTTAATAAATTACTCTCTTCGTCCGCCATTAAATGTCTCATATTTGACCGACACGGGTTTTAAGAAATTGTTTAACTTTATGAAGTAAAGTGGGTAGAAAAGTTGGTGGAATGTGAGACTTACTTTTATATATTGGTTTTGTAATAAAATGTGAGTGAAATGAGTTAGTGGAATGTAGGGTACACTTACCAATTATGGTAAAAGAGAAATGAGACATTTATTGGCAGACGGACGAAAAAGGAAAAATGAGACATTTAATAGCGGACAGACGGAGTAGATCTTTGAAATTGATAAAATATGAAGGTAGATTATATTTATTATATTTTTCTATGACAATGGTTTCCATATTTTGAACATTATAAATTGTATATTAATAAGTTCATATTTATGGTGTTAGACATTAAATTTTACTATTTATTGTTTAAATAATATTGTTCTTTTTATATCAAAAAATGTTTTAATCAATATATGTGTTTTCGTTGTTTTAATATAATTTTAAATATTATACTAATTGCATAATTGATTTTAACATTTTACTTAAATTACTCAAGATTGACATTGTAGTTATTAGTTGTGATTAATTTTACTATATTATAATTTTATTTTTATACTTAATTATTGCTATATTCATACATCTATTTAATAAAAAAAATTATAGGAGTATTAAATATACAAATTGTAACTTGTGGAAGTACAATTGTATATGAAATTGAGAAAACCATCTTAAACCTACTTACCACATCTCTCCCGAAAAAAATGATCAATAAAGATTGCCTATTAATTCTCGTGATGATCTGAATTCCTAACCTATTGAATTGAGAAAAAATATTTTGTCAATTGAGTAGTGTTTCATCGTCTTCTTATTTTAGTATTTTTATTGTACGGAATGTGTTCAAATAAATAATAAGCCAGATTTTTATAATTAAAATTTGACGATAATTTATAATAGAAATATCTAGGAATAAATAGAATATATAAGAAAAAAGTAGAGAATTCTAGAAGAGAAAAAAAGTAGGATGAAAACTTTAGAACAAATACATATGCCGTCTATATATATTCCTATTGTAAATATTTTGTAGATGTTAAGTTTTTCGCAAGTTTAGTTTTTTAGTTTTGAAATTCGAGTGATGATAAAGTGATATATTAAATTAGTTTTCGTAAAATTAATTGAACCGTGCATCGCACGGGAGTAGATACTAGTTGTGATAAAATACAAGATTAAAAAAAAACGGAGATATATTATCACGGGATAAGTTTTTGAGAAAGATAAGAAACAGAATATATACTACTATAAACACAGTCTCTAGTCACGAGCAATAGCGAAAACTGAGCAATCCTGAGCAATAGCGAAAACTGAACAATCTTATAAAGATGAAAATTTAAAAGTGGCTTAAATCAAACATTTGATATGCATAATTAACAATGAACCACTCTCTTACATAATTAATTAGTAAAAAAACTCTCCTATCAATTAGTGCCATGCATATTGTATTTTATTCATGTTGAGTAACTTTATTTTCTTTGTTGTTTTTATTATAACATGTGAGAGAGAATCTCTTGAAGAGATAAAAATTGCAATGTGCATGTGTACATGCACGGTCACATAGTCACATGCATGATAAAATTTTTAGCGCCGATTATCTACTCATTATTTACCAACAACCACACCAACTATTATTTCTTTGTAGTGGCTAATAAATTAGACATCAATAGCTTGTTTTATTTTTTTGTATCCCTATTTCATAACAAACGATGATTGATTTGGATATATGTAAATGATATCCGTAGCATCCGGCACAATGTTTTTGTAAACTTTATTATTTATTTTTATTTATTTATAATATTATGGGTTTTTAGACTCACAAATTAAAAACGTGAATGCCGTTTAAGATCAGAATGAATATCAAATAAATCTTAGCATGTGCCTTGATTAAAGTTGACTGTTGAGTAGCACTTCATTAAGATCACTATATGGCAGATCTATATATCGAGACAGGGATTAAGAATAGAAAATTAATTTGATTAATGACATTTCATGGAGTACTACATTTTATCGAGACGATAATTAATTAACTGCGTTAACTTTACAAATGAACACCGGGTGAATTTGTGGAGTAGAAGAATGTGATTTTTTTTATGGGGTATTAAAGATTTTTAAAAAAATTAGAAGAAAAAGACTTCAATAAAAAACAATGAGAAAACCACAAAAATAATGTGAAACAGACACATAATTACCCAATATTATTGTTATTTATATTATTCAAACAAATATTTAAGTTTGGATTTTTTATTATAAACGAGACATATAAGGGCATTCACAATGGGGCGGAGGATAGCTCCGCCCTATGCTCCGCCACATCAGCATTCTATCCTCCGCCCCTTCCACCTGCAATGGGGCGGACTGGCTATAGCCCGCCTTATAGTCTGCCCTATAATTTTTACTTCTATTTTGTATTTAATTTATGTTTGCAAATATATCAAGCAAAATAAATATAAAAAAGCAACACAATTAAGGCAAATCCTACATTTACTTAAATAAAAAAAAAGTTACAAAATTAGAAATAAAAAAAAGTGCACTACAGATAAAAAGAGGCTAGTCTAAAGCATTCCCAACTTGCAGCGGAGGCTCATCGATCATATCCTGGAGGTACGTGATTTGAGTCGGGTTGTCCGTCTGCCTGAGGGTGTTGTGCGTGTCCAACAACGTCCTATAGTCGGAGGAGGCCACCAACTCCCTGTAGGCATGTCCCGCAGCCGAAGTCGGGGCCGTGGTCGCGCTCGGGGCCATAACAATGGGCGGAGGATGCGACGGAGGATGCGTCCTCCGCCCCTTCGTCCACCACTGTAGGGTTGCGGACGATGGACAACCGATGATCAATCCTCCGCAGATGATGCGCGTCCTCCGTTGCATCCTCGCCCCATTGTGATGGCATCCTCCGCCCCATCGTACCCATCACAATTTTGTTCACCACGTTTTTAATACTTTATACACAAATATGCTTGTGTTTCAATTATTGAAAAAAAAAAGTTAAGCACCCATCACAATATCGTTCACCACTTTATATTATTCACAAACAAATGCTTGTGTTTCATTTATTTCGTTGAGATATTCCACGCTGGCATCAACTGTGGAATATTCTCATCACTCACATTATATAAAAATATAGTAACAAAGAGATCTCACTAAAAGGCAAATTCACTTATCCATCCAAATCACACATCTGAGGCTCTTTCCTTGATGAAGCAAATCAAAAGCTTTATTGATCTCTTCAAATCCAACCTCATGTGTCACAAACTTATCCAGCTCCAATTCCTGCACCAATGCAAAATTAAACCTCTAATTTATCACTCAATACAACAAGCAACACGAACACGGACACGAACACGATACTGATATACCTTATCCATGTACTTCTTAACGAGGATTGGAATGTCCGACTTTGTCTTGAGACCTCCGAACAAGGATCCCGATATAGTTTTTCCATTAACGAGAAGTTCGACAGATCTGAATTGGAGCATCGCGTCGGGTCTATCCACCCCAAGCACAATCGTCTTTCCCCACCCCTGGTGTAATGTAACATGGAATCAGCACAAAAACTCGTGTTAATTAAACCTTCAAGGCCGGAGGACAAACCTTTCGACAGCAGGCATATGCTTCCTCGACTAGGGATGACCTTCCAACACACTCGAAGCAATAATCTGCTCCTCCATCGGTCATCTCGTTTATCATCTGAATTAACCATAGCAACACTTGACTAACGAGAAATATAGTACTAGTACATATTTCTAAACGAGAAGAATGCAAGTGGCGAACTTCCTCACCTGGCTTACGGATTTATCACCGCAGCTTGTTGAGTCGATGAAATCAGTCACTCCAAACTTTTTACCTGTGATGAAGATATTAGTACAGAATAAGTATTATGTCGATTTCTCAAATCCAATGATCATTTAAGCTTCATTACTCTTTCTATATTAAGAGGAGGGCTTACTCGGTTCAAACTTCTCAGGGTTCACATCAACACCAATGATTCGAGCAGCACCACACAATCTCGCCCCTTCTGCAACCTTCGTACCACGCCTAGTTTATCTAGAGATGTACACGAAAAAAAGAGACGAAAAACAGAGAAAAAGGAAGGGATTCTTACTGCCAATCCAATTGATCCTAAACCGAAGATGGCAACTGTAGATCCTTTTTCGACGCTTGCTGACCTCCAAGCCGCTCCCACGCCTGGAAAAACATCAGACGTGCTTCAAATTCTATGCATATCATTATCAACTCCATTTAATCAGATCATACATACCTGTGGAGACTCCACAGGAAAGGAGGCAAGCCCGGTTGGGAGGGATTGTCGGGTCGACTTTGATCACATTAGCAAGATGAACAACAGTGTACTCACTGAAACTAGACACAAACATGAAATGGTGTATAGTCTCCCCGTTGAGGTCCCTGAACCTGCTCGAGCCATCGTGCATCCAGGGATCGATTTTGAACGGGTACTTGGTGCATAGGTTGCTCTTCTTGGACTTGCAGTCTCTACACTCCGCACACTCTGACATAAAAATCGGGATGACCATGTCGCCTTCGACAACCTCGGTCACCCCTTCGCCAACACTCTCCACCACACTACAAGTGGAGAAAGAGCCATTTGAAGGATCAATTTTTGGAAATTTGATTTTGCAAGACTCAATTTTTATCTCATAAAAATCGGGATGACCATGTCGCCTTCGACAACCTCGGTCACCCCTTCGCCAACACTCTCCACCACACTTCAAGTGGAGACAGAGCCATTTGAAGGATCAATTTTTGGAAATTTGATTTGTCAAGACTCAAATTTTGGAAATTTGATTTTGCAAGACTCAATTTTTGGAAATTTGATTTTGCAAGACTCGATTTTTATCTCATCACAGAATGCATCTTTTATGTAAATTAGGGGAAAATGACATATTCTCTAAGATTAGGATCCATGAAAATTGGAAATAGTTTATCAGCAAAGTAAATATAAAATCAAATATTACCCAACTGCTTCATGTCCAAAAATCCTGGGAAACGACGCCGTCGGCACCTTCAAGAGTTGACCGAAAAAACAAAGGTAAGGTTGAAGAAAACAAATCAAAATTGATGGGTGAAATTGATAGTAATTAGCATACATTTAAGTTCAAGAAAGTGACATCGCTGTGGCAGAGAGAAGTGCAGATGATTTTGATGCGAAGCTCGCCGGATTTAGGAGGATCGACGACGATCTCCTCGATCACCAGCGGCGCCGCAGCTGCCCTCGCCACCGCCGCTGCAAAAACAGCCGGCGTTGACCGCTTATTAGTGTATACAGATAAGTAGATTTAATAGTATTATTAATTGGTTAGTAATTTACCTCTGCATTTAATGGGTTTGCCCGCAGTGGTAGTGTTGGCCATTGAAAAAAATTTGATTTTTTGGCAATGTGAAAATGAGAAGTGCAGATTTAATTTGATGGAGAGGATAATGATAAGGCCATTTTTGATTTTGTAATAATGCAGACGCAGTAGTTACGTTGTGGAATCTTTAATCTGAAGTGTGACAGGGTACCAGACTATTGTGTAACAACTTTTGGATTCTTCAACGAGGACTCTAACAAATTAATTTAATCTTGCCTAAGTAATTGATGACATATTGCCAAACTTATGACCAAATAGTGCTTATAAATTATTAATTGACTTTTGGTATTTCAAGCTAATTGGTATGATATTCAAAAGTTATTTAATTGTACTATGTTTAGATTTGGTATGAAGAAAATGATGATGGATTGGGCATTCAGTTTTTATGAGGAAAATGTTACAGTGTCTCTTAAAATCCCGAGCTCACTCAAAAATAAGTGATTTGATATTTTTATGAAGAGTATTTTGACATGAATTTATCGAGTGCGTAAGTGACTCTTAGAGCATCTTTTAATAAATCGTAGGAAGTGATTCTTAGAGCATCTCCAATGGCTTTAGGCCAGCCACATGCTAGCCACTCTCTCTCTGCCACGTCATCAACACTAAAATTCCACCTGCCACATCATCATTTTAATCAAATAGGTTAGCCTTGCGGGCCAGCCACAGGCTAGCCGCAATAAAAATAATTCAAAAACAACTACATTTACGGAATTAAACACAAAATACGGAATTAAATCTACGACACATATACGGAAAAAATTCGTTAATTTTATTTAAATAAAAGAAAGTACATTAACTAAAAATAAAAAAAAATTACATAATAAAAAAAAATCCGGACTTCCACACACGAGCCACCACCCCACTCTACTCCTCACTAATTTATTAAAAAAATACATTAAAAATGCAATAATTTTATATAAATTAAAAAAGGTCCATCCTAAAAATAATCATAAAAAAATACATTAAAAATGCATAAAAAATACATTAAAAAATGCAATAAATAAAAAAAATACATAAAAAATACATTAAAAAAATGCAACAGGCTAGCCGAAATTGAGCCTACAATGGCGACTAGCGGGATCGGCCAGCGGTCGGCTAACGCCCGCAAATCGGCTAGAGCTCGCCGATCGACTAGCCAAAATACCGCTGACCGGTTCCAATAGTTCGACTAGCCGGTGGGCTAGCCGCTATTGGAGATGCTCTTAAATTCCAAATGATAAATAAGATGGATCATTAGATTTATGGACGGAGCTAGTGTATGTTGAGAAGGGGCAAATCCCCTGCCTCAATTTTTATTTTATTTTATGTAAGAATACATAGCATTTTATTTTAATATATTTATTCTACCACTGAAATGCATCCTATATTTTAATAAAAAAATAACACACTACCCTAAAATATTCGCAGTCCTATATTTTAAAATGAAATAGCCCCTCCTTCAAAATAAAATACGTAGAGCCCTGGAAAATAGAAAAAGGTCTATAAAAATTGTATGCAGTTTGATAACATAATAAGCAGAGCTAGATCGAAACAAAGGAAGTCACCAAGGACTTTGGATAGCTAAATTGTCTTCCCTTTGTTATATTTCTATAATAATTTATTTGTATATTTATAATTTTGCCCCTCAAATATAACTTTTGGCTCCATCCCTAATTAGATTATTCAAAGTAGGTTACTTATTAGAGTTAGAACTAAGAAAATAAATGACTCTAGTCAATGTGTCGTGCCAACGGGTTAGGAGTTATGCTCAAGTTATGAGCCTTTTTTAGTAATCCATCCAATCCTTACGGTTGACACGAAATTTTTCGGCAAAGAGTTTAAGAAAGCAATGTTTATTGTTACGTAGATATGTAAAATCATTGTCACGTAACGAAATATGTACATACTTATATAAAATCAAGTATAGTGGCCCAACATTGTCTTTTGTTTTATCCAATTAATTTTTTTCCAATACCCATAATGTATACGAGAATTCTACAACTGTATACGAAGACGATGGCTCTAGACAAGAGGCAAGGCTTCACGACACTTGTATTCTCAACATTGAAACAATGAGCTAGTAGATTATTTGCATTTCTCCTTGGCCTTCTCTTTTAGAAAAGTACAGCTCAATTCGATGTCGATCCATTTCGAATCAACATACATAATTGATTTTTGTAATGAGGAGACTCGGTAGGATTGAATGCCGATCCATTTCGAATCAACAAACACAATTGATTTTTATAATATGGAGACTCGGTAGGATTGAAAATCGAACTTATGCCGTTATGACTTTTTGTTATGAAGATGCAGTCTAAGTTAAGAAAAACTGATTTTTATAGTAAAGTATTATTTAATTTTAATTTTAGAACCGTCAATAACTAGAGTAAATAAGTTTTAGATAAGAAGGAATCATTATTTTCCATCAAAATTAATAGTACTAAAATTATGGGGCGAAAATAGGATTATAGCCTAAACGAAGCCCTACTAAACTAAAGAAAATTTGGGAAAGTCTAGACGCTTCTGGAAGAAATACAGATTTGACAATGTTAATACGTTGCTTTTTTTTTCTTTTTTTTTTCTCGTCAAAATCATTTCTTTGAATCCAAAATCTAGCACTTTTCCTATCCACCCTTCCCCGATTTTCTCTCCGAAAATCACAGAGGTTCGATTTTGCTGCTTTGATTTTGCATTTGAATCAGCCTTTTTCGATTGCTATTCCCCTTTCCTTCTATTATTATGCGATATGATTTTCCATCGTGAACCCTAAGTTCTAGCTGTTTTACTCTGTTTTCCCCAAGTTGTTATTGTGAAGCCATATATCTATTTGTGGTATCGTGTGATCGCCAATGGAAGAAAAGTTAGCATTTTATTGATTTGTTTTTCCTGAATGCGCCGCTCCTTCCATTTGATTGGAAGTTGCTTAATTGATTTGTGAGAATTATGGCTGTGTTGGACTGCTCTGGATTATGTGAACTTCTAATCGAATTTAGAATATGATTAGGAATGGCTAATTCTTCCAATTTTATGCGTTTTTGTTCCACTATTTTAGTTTTTTGCAGTAGTTTCATCTTGTTTATTACTAGTAGAGTTAATAAAAAGCAAAATGAGACATGGGATGATGACTAGATCGATCACTCGGTTCACATTAACGAGAATTACATGCTTTAGAGATGCAAATCCATAGCCATTATTGCCCAAAGGTTTTGTAGCTGAATGATAGCTAAGCTCAAGAGTCTTGTCTTTTGCTGTTCAAATTAATATCAACATTACTATCAAGAGATGTGAAGTACATTTTCCCCTTGTGTAGATACTTTTACAGCTCGAAACAACTTGTGAGACTTTGTTGAGTTTTATGACACCATTTAATTTATGAGTTCATCTTACAATTTTTTATTGCAATGATGAGACTTACTACAGTTCTACACCCGGATCTTATGATGTTCATTGTGTCCAGATATACAGTGGCATTTAAGTTACATGGCTGAGTCAAAGCCTAGTGATGGATCTAGTACAAGTGATGTGTGTGGTGGAAGTTCAGAATCAACTCTTCAGCTCAATGTCAAGACCCTGGATTCACGGATTTACAGCTTCCATGTGGATAAGAATGTAATTTCCTAGATACTATGTGATTACTTAATTACTTTGCAGACAATTAATTCTAGATGCAGATTAGGGAGGCATTGGATGCATTATCTATTCCTTCTTTCTGAATCAGCCATACTATCTTTTTCCAAGTAAATTTTGGGGTTCATATGTCGTCCAGTACCCATCAGATATTGGAGGTTGATATGTTGTTTACCCCTTATGATTCTGAGAAAAGGAATAAATTTTAAGACAGCCTCAAAGAAGTTTTTATTCGGCCATTCCATAAGTCCATAATTTGTAGCTTGTTTTTTGGTCATTTTTATCTTCATTGTCTAACATGTTGATTAACACCATTTCAGATGCCTGTATCAGCATTTAAGGAGAAAATAGCAATTCAAAGTGGTGTTCCTGTTGGGCAGCAGCGTCTAATTTTTAGGGGCAAGGTCTTGAGGGATGAGCATCGTCTTTCAGAATATAGTATCCTACCAATTGGTGCTTGCTTTTTATGTACTTATGAATTGAGCGGCATGTCAATTATTACAAATAAAATAATATAGACTTTTCATTAAGTGATGAAGAGATTGGGAGGTATCTTTGTGCATGTATATTAAAGATCCATGTTATAGGCTAAGTTTTTTTTTTTTTTTTTTTCTGTTAAGTTCCTGAACTTTTAGTATGATGCATTTAGCAACTAAATTCACTTAGCCGTAATCAGATTTTTGTGGAACTCCCTCAGCGCATGTTATTCATTTTATTAGTAACTCTTTATCTTCTCTGGTTGCTTTTGCCTGTGTTATTTGCTTGTAACACAATTAATTTGATGCATGAATTGTATATGGTAAAGTATTAGTGATACCAGAAGTCTGGTATCTTAGTGGTATTCCTGACCTTTATGAGGCGAGAGAATGGGGTTTGATCTCCAATTCTCCACAAAATCAATGTTCAAAAGCTCTACCGTCTGTCTACATTAAAAAAAGGAACTTCTTCGGGTTTCATGTTACAAAAATAAAGTTTAATGGCCTTACCCCTAGAAAAATATTTCGAGGGGTTAATAGAATTTGCTAATAATGCAATGCACTTCATACCATCTTCATGGTTTACACTTAACAATGTAATAGATGTGGAAAACGGGGATACATTACATTTAGTTGAAAGGCAGCCACAGCCTTCTACTGGGTCTAGCTCTGGAGAGGCAACCTCAAACAATGGCGTTAGAGGTTGTGAGAAATTGCAATCCTGTGATGTTGGTCTATCTGTCTTCAAGAAGTTTCCCAGGTTTGTTTATTGCTTCCTTTTTCTGTCTTCAGGACAGGATTCTGCTGGTGGGCCACGCCATCGTATTGGGCCAGTTGCGCATAGTATTGTATTGGGGACCTTAAATGTTGGGGATCCTGGCGAAGCTGTTGTGCCAGATATAAGTCGGGTATGTCCATGTTGTTATGCATGGTTTGCCAACTAAAACTTGATGGAACATTGTATGCTGTCTTTTCCATGCCAATTCACTGATTTTTTTATGCTTTTTAGGTGATTGGGGCTGTATTGAACAACATTGGGATCACTAACCTGACAGGAGGCTTGCAACCAGGGCATCCGGTATTAGTTTCCTATTTCTTTTAGTTTAACTCTATGATCTATCTTGGTGCGCTTATCTTTTTAGCAAGTTGTTTGTATATTTGTGCAGTTTCCTGTAGATGCTTGTGTAGTGGTTCTTATGCAATGTTGTTTATATATTATACTTTATCTTTGATTATTGCGCTTGTGATATAGGATATGTTATCTGTGGGTTTTCACTTTTCAGTTACGTGGTCTCTATTACTGCAATTTCCTTTAGGCTAAATAGTATGGTGACCTGTATCTTGTTTTAACATTATCCACGAGCTGTTTTCCTTTACTCTTTGCTATTGGGGCTTTTCACTCTTCATTCACAATTGGAATTGGAATTCCTGCCTAATTCTTTTCTGATTTAATTACTCTCTTTTTTTCACTTGGTACATGTGCATCAGTTTTCTTTGGGGCACTATTTTATTCTGCTTGTGTTCATTGTGGGTGTACAGTAGTCCTTATTAGCGAATGCTGATGTAAGCTTGCTTTACTTTCTGATTAAGTTCATATATTAATATGATTCTGTTGAACCTTAGCTCATTTATGTGAAATATGAAATCACTGCCTGTATTGCAAGCTACCATGGAAAGTGGGAGTATGTTGTATACACAATCAAACTCACTCTGAATTATCTTGAGATATTATTCCAAACTTGACCTACGCTTTTAAAGGCCTTCTCAGACCACTACATATCAAAGAGGATTTTGATAAACACATGAAAATGATGATGAGAACAGATTGATTACTCCCATCTTAAGCGTTCTTTAATGTGTGTTGGGTACACCGTGAGAAGATTCGAACTATATTGAACTTGTAGTCATCTTTTTAAAAATTTTATACGCTCATCAGTTCAATTAGTTGTGAACAGTTCCTTCTCATTTTCAGGCCTCTCATGGAAATGCAACAGAAGCATCCCAGGGTCAGGCTGGCAGTGAAAATCAGGGTGGAAATCAGTCCATCCCATGGCAAGCCTTCCATGGCCCACCTGCATCCCATGCTATGCAAATCCCACTGGGAGCAGCAGTTGCTATTCCATCTTTGAACATGGTAGAAACTAGAAAGATAACCTGCCTTCCAATGAAGCCTTGAATAAGATTCATTTTTTTTCACATGAAAGTTTATTTTGGGTTACACTAAGTCAATCTTTCCCTTTCACAGCCAGTTCCTGATTCATTGAGCACACTTGTTGAATATATGAACAGAATGGAACAGGCTTTGCAAAATGGTAATAACATCAATATCCTTGTGTGTTGTCTTTCTTTGATAAAATAAAATGATAAAATGTCTTACTAGGATTTCTTTGAATTAGGAAATCAACCCAATCAGTCCACTGCTAGCGGTAGCACTCCTGCTACTGTATTGCCTCCAAATTCTCGTGGTTTACCAACAGTTGAAGGCCTGAGCATTGTCTTACAGCGTGCTCAACGTCTCCTTGGTGAACATGCCGTCCCAGCGATTTCTGTAAGCAGCATTCTGCAAGCTTTTATTTCTCTTCTTCTTTTAGTGCAGTTTCTTTGGCCAACATATTTGTGATTCATATTGTTTTTTAGTAACCACCATCTCTTTTGTTTTGGCTCATGCATAGATACATGTGTTTATCTTGTTACTTCTTCTCAGAGGTCTTGAGTCTTTGTATTCTTCATATGACTGGAAGGTTGCCATTTCAATGACACTTAACAAGAGAATCTAGTTATTTTTTGCTGAAACTTAGTCTAGTTAGCTATTGGCATGGAAATGAAAGGAGATTGTAGTTTTTTTGGTTATCGATTCCCTAATGCGTTTTGATTTTCTGTATCTTGAACATACCTTTTCTTTTGGCCTTTGAGAGTGATGTTTTTCATCTGAAAGGAAGAATTTTATTGGAGAAAGTATTTAATCCTTTTCTTCAAGGCTTGATGTGGGTTAAGAAAAGATGCTGCAACAGCTGTACTCAGGCTTGAGCCTGTCAGGAAACGACGAAGATTATAATCTATTAATTCTGATAAATGTATATCTAAATTGTGAAGCTTAGAAAAGAGGGTGAGTGGTGACAGTACAGCACAAGTTTTGAGATTGTGAAGAACTTAAGGAGTCTAGCTGTCTAGGTTTAGTATCTTATCAAATCCTTCATCATTATTCGGGCGGGTGCACCTCATCTATAGAACTTGTGTTATTACTTTTGTAGTTCATTTGTAATGGTTCTGATACCATAAATATACTTTGTAGCGAACTGCAGTTCGTTTGGATGAAGGAAGGGGGTCGAATGATCCTACCGTAAGGGGGCAAGTACAGACAGAATCCATTCAGTTCGGCATGGCCATGCAGCATTTAGGTGCTCTTTTCCTAGAGCTTGGGAGGACTGTTTTGACTCTTCGCATGGGACAAACTCCTGTATGTCTTTATGTTTAAACTCAAGCAGTTTCCAATGTCTAAATGATAGCCACTAACATATACTGGTATTCATGTAGGCTGACTCTTTCGTGAATACTGGGCCTGCTGTGTATATATCTCCATCCGGGCCTAATCCGATTATGGTCCAGGTTTGTAATTGAATACCTGTATGAAAATTATAGTTCCTGTATATTGTTCAGATAGTGCTTGTACTGTTTTTGCTGTGTTGTGAAATTGGAGCACAATTTCGACTTCAGATATATGTTTGCTGACTTTGCATTGTCTGGTGATATAGCTATGAACTTCTATCTGCTGATTTGTATGTACTCCAAATCTCTAATGAAAATTCAGATTCTTTTGGTCGATAAAAGAATCAACCTATTTCTTCTCTGAAGGTTTGTCTGTGTAGTGTGTATCAAGTGTATGTATGTATGTTGACCATAAGTTCATACATTGAACTTCCTTGATGCTCTGTTCTTAATAATTTAAAACCTTGCTGATATGATAATAGGAAAATGATTTTGACAGTTGATCATCTTCTGCAGCCATTTCCTCTCCAATCTACCTCTCTTTTTGGCGGTTCATCTGGTGTTTCAACGAGTCACGTACCTCTGGGTCCAGTTGGTGTTGCTACAGTTCCAAGGAATGTAAATATTCACATCCATACAGGTATGTTGTACTTAAGAATGTGCTTGTAAGAATTCTGCGAAGGGTACTGATGCCATACGATGTTTAATCAGGGGCAGCACTGGCACCTACAGTCTCTACAGTTGGTAACAGAGCTCCTAATGGAGAAGGAATGCAAGGGCAAGCTGCCAATGCAACTGCATCTGCTGATTATGGTCAAGCTCATGGAACCACTGGGTTAAACATTACCAGAACTTCTATTCAGTCACAACCTATCTCATTTTCTGCTTCCGGTGCTGTACCAACTGGTACTGTTGACCAACAGCCTCCACAATCTACATCTATTTCCTCAACTTTAGCTGATCTCAGCTCCCAGATGAGAAGTTTAGTTCTTAACATGCAGGGTGAAAACAATGCACCATCAGGTATTACAATTTACACACCTATAGAATATGCTTGCCCCCTAGTGTTTTGTATACTGACGTATACCTATATGTGAAGGTCAACCAGATAGTTCAAGTAATCAAGAGGAATGTGCCCGGTCTGGTGCCAGAGATGCAGACATCGGAAGAACTGGTACCACAGCTGCTGAGACCAGCAATATGGATGACCAGAAGGTGAGAAGTATAAGCAAAATGATGTTCTTCTGTAACTCCCAGCATGTTTCTTACTCAACACAAACTCACAGGTCGAAACTTCCTACCACAAACCCAAATTTGAGCCTTCTATTGCTTCTGATGGAGCCTCACATGAAATGTCAAGCACATCCAAGCAAGGTAACAATAGCACTGGTGGTTCTTCAAATGTTCCAATCGGATTGGGAGTTGGAGGCCTTCAACCTAAGGTAAGACATTTTTCCATTTCCTGGTCTACCGGAAGATAATTATTTTTTAGAGATGATGTCATATAACGTCTGCAATTATTTTTCATAGTTTCTAAATTTCTAAACGTAATGACAGAAGTAAAATGAAATTGAGAGGACTAAAACGAAGAATTAGAGTAAGTTTGTTAGACTGTTGAGGGGAACATGTACATCATTTTGCTACTATAAGACACTTTCAGTTAATGAGAAGAAATGAACTTTAATCTGGCACATCCAATTCCAAGAGAGTGAAAGTTATGTAAACCCTTTCTTGGAAAACATGTCTGATGTGTCACAAACAATCAACCTAGATACACATAAAGAAAATAGATATTGTGGCCCCAGGAAAACTGTTCAAGTCAAAGAATTTAAAGGATGAGTAGTGAGTTTGAGTTAGCCTCTAAGGAAAATCCCTCTTTCCAAAAGTATTAGCCTCCATAGTTATACTGTGTGTTTGATAGTTTCTCTTTTTAGTTCCCTCTGTACACCAATCTCTTAACTGAACAGCAGTTCACCCTGCTGACTGCTTCCTCCACAACCCAATGTGGCGATGCCTCATGGACATCTTTATTGGCATTTAGGTTTGGATATGTCCCGACTAACCTATTTTCTAGCATTCTGGGTTCTACAAAATCATCTTTTAAAGGGGAGAAGAACCCTAATAAGTACATGCTCTAGCAACATACAGCCTTAGCAATTTCAATCCACTCTAATCCTTTCTTTTTTGTCTGAAATTGTCCAACCTTTTCATTTTTGTGTGCATGACACTGTTGGGCTCCTGGATGAATGATCTACTAATTCTATAGCTTTTAGGTGAATCTTGTTCATGACCTTCTGCTGTAGCATTTGAACTGAGATTGTTAAAGCTCTTATGTTTGACTTGTAGCTATTACCGATGTAGTAGGTTGTCCAGATTAATTGTGTATGAGTTTATCATGATTGTCTCTTCATGGGGCTTAAGTTCTTGCTACAGAGTTTCTCATGATTACTTGTATTATTTCTGCTTATATTTGTGGCAGAGGCGAGGTAAGCAGCCACCAGCACAACCCAAGGATGTTGATGGTTCACACACTGATAGTCAGGGAAAGCAAGCTAGAGCAGTTGGTCAACACGTTTTGCAGTCACTTGCATCTCTTTCAAAAAGTGGAAATACAAATCCTTCACCCTCAGCACAAACACCTAATATTGCCAGTGGTGTGGAAACTAGTCTGCCAGCAGCAAGGCAAAATGTTGATGGCCAAAGTGATTTGGCAGATGCAATGTCCCAGATTCTGCAGGGTCCTGCTCTAGATGGCCTATTGTCTGGAGTTTCACAACAGACGGGGGTCGGGTCACCAGATATGCTGAGAAATATGTTGCAACAGTTCACTCAAAATCCTACAATGAGAAATACAGTTAATCAGATTGCACAGCAGATGGACAACCAAGATCTTGGAAGCATGTTTTCAGGTATGGGTGGAGGCCAGGGAGGAGGATTTGATTTGTCAAGAATGATGCAACAGATGATGCCTATTGTTGCTGGGGCTTTAGGAGGTATTTCGTCTGGTTCTGAAGTAGCGTCCCCAGCAGAACCTGCGCTATTGGAGAATAGGTCAAGAAGAGGGATGTCAATAACTAATGGTGACCCTCAGGTTTGTGTAGAAGATTATACGAATATGTTTCAAGTCCATATATGCATCATACATGGTTATAAGGCTACATTGCATATAAAGTTGCCACATATTGATTTCCTAGAAGAGCAATAGCGTTTTAAGCATAAACCGTGAATTATATCCTTAAGCAACCTTGGACTAAATGATGAACTATTTTATACAAAATCAAAATTACTAACAGATTTTTCTTGTGTAAACTTGATTTATCAAATTTTTTAAATTTCTTATTTTCCACAAGTGTGCGTCCAACGTTTTCTTCTTTATTTGACATAAATATTGTGTTTGTGTTGAGGGGCGGGTATATATATATAGAGAGAGAGAGATTATGAGATTAATACTACCGTTGACATGCAAACTACTGTTATTGTTCCCTTTTCCTTAGAATAACTTGTGGTTTCTATCTCCCACGTGAATATTCTTCGTCTTTCACTTTTAGTCCTACAATATTTTTGTTTGATGAAGTATGCTTTGTTAACCTCTGAACCAGCAGATTGATCTCCAACAAGTAGTTCAGAGGCTTACAAATAATGGTTCATCTCGGGAAGTTTTCCACTCTCTAGTAGACGGGGCAGTAAACCTTTTGGGTGATGGCAGTGCTGTGGAACATCTTGTAAACGAGTTGGGCAGTCAGGAAGGGCTCGTTCAGGTGCGTGGTCTTTCTTTACTTTCTACATTCAATAATCTGCTATAGCATCAGAATGAAGCTTCACCATTTCTCTGTTTGGTTATCAACAGGAATTCATGGAAATGTTCCACCATGACGTATCACGAAGAATTCTCGATGACCCAGAATCTTAGGAACTCTTATCTACTCACCCTTATTATGCTTCTGTTCATACAAAGCCGTCTGGTAGCAGGAAACTGAACTCATTTGTGGTCTGCTTTTGTCGCAATTACAAGTGATTTTGTCCAAACAGGTAGGGTGTATAAAGAATTGATCTTCAAGTACCTTTGCACATGACATTGCTTGAAATTATGTTGCAGACGGCTTTGAATTGCTGGTTGAGGAATATTCACATGGCCTTGATTTATCAAGTTTTAGTTTTTCTTTTCAACTTTGGATGTGTTATTATGCTAGTTTGTTTGTGTAAATGTATATTTCTTTTTGCTTTTTGCGTCCTATCAATATCACAACTTCATATTTGAACTGTTTCTAGTGCACGAGATTCAAAGATAAATGTGGCAAATATGTGAGCCAGATTTTTTATTTTAATGAAAATGGAAATATCACTTATATTCCAGTTTTTAAAATTTATATAAAGAGAGATGGGAAATTACAAACTCCTCAAGATTCAACTAATAAAAAGGCCCGTAGGAATTTTTAAACCAAAGAAATTTTTTTGGATAAATAGTTGATTTTGTTTCATCGTTACAAAAAATGAAATCTGTTTAGAATTTTTCCAATTGAGACATTGTGTGGTAGCTGAAAATAAGAACAAAATTGGTGGAAAGAGTAGAAGCAAACACAAATTAAAAATTTAAGTATTTATTGTTTCTCATTATAATTAATATATTATAAATGGTTACTATATTGTGATTTTTGTACTAAATTGGTTATTAAATATTCTCTCCGTCCATGAAAAATAGACGAATTTTAATATAGAATTGATAAAGTAAGAGTGAAAGGAAAAGAGTAAGAGAGAAGTAATGTTAATGGAATGTGTGGTCCATATTAATAGTAGTAATAAAAAAGGAAAAAAAAAGTAAGAGAGAAGTGGTGTTAGTGGAATGTGAGGTCCATATTAGTAAGAGAGAAAGGAAAAAAGTAAGAGAAAAATTGAAAACTTTTTTTTTTAATATGCTATATTTTTTGTGGACAACTAAAAATGATAAATATGCTCTATTTTTTTTGGGATAAATGAAGTATTAATTTGTTTTTAAAAAAAAGTCTGAAATTCGGGCCTGAATAACCCGGTCCATTGAGATAATTGGGCCTTGGACCCGAATATTTCAAGCTGATTCGGCCCGCTCCACAAATTCCCCCAAACCCAACGATTTTTCTATCACCAAACCGTAAATCCTCGCCCTTTCCCCAAATTTTACTCTCAATCTGTCACCGGACTCCGCCGCAAGGTTAGTTTTACTTCAATCGCCGCCGATTTATTTGTAGATTCACTTTGATTCCATTTCCTCCGATTAATTTTTCCAGCTGAGGTTTTTCTCTGCAGTTGAGTGGTTTTTCTGTTGTGATAGTGGTTATCGATTCTTCTTAGGGATTTGATTACATCGCGAGATATGCATTGTCAAATGAATTTATCAATTTCTATGATGCGAATTAGTTGTGAATTGTGCCTCTGTCGAACAATTTCGCAGAGCTCGATTCGATTTCCTAGTCTGACTTCTTTGCTGTCGATAGAAAAATCAAAGACAGAAATGAGTTTTTGTATGTGCAATTAGATGTTTTTGTATGTGTAATTAGATGTAGATTTCTGTTCATAATCCATTATACTATATATGTTGTTCATTGATGTGTTTATTGGGCATCAAAATAAGCATACTTTGGTTTGGTGTATTGGTTTCTATATTGGAGAAGCAGTTAGCTTTCCTGAGCATGTTTTCAATTGATGTGTTTAATGAAGTTTCGTGTTGCTCGATAGCACGTGGCCCGTGCAGGGCCGGGGAGTCTGCAACGCAAGTTGCGACCTGGCCCGAATGTTTTTACAGCTCTACTCATTTGGTGTTGAAATTGTTTGTTTGACGACAGAACATGGGAACCCCGACACCACAGTCTGTCGAGACTGTCCGAACCCCTGATGGCCGCCTCAAGTATCCCAGCCTCCTCACAAGTGCCAAGAAACACAAAGCGAGCTTCGTGCAGTTTGCTATCATGACCGGAATCCTAATGACGAGCCTGCGATCTCTCGCCCATAAGTACCGTATTCACGAACTCACGGAGGATGCTGCCTCCCTCAAGAAGGAGCAAGGGAGCCTCGCTGCTCGCATGAACCACATCAAGGAGAGCCTACGCGCTGAGGCCGCTGCTGAGCCCACGGGAGCGTTTGCTGCTAGGCTTTGCCTCCTCCTCGGAGATGAATGAAGCACTCATCCCTTCTGCCCCCAATAAGCATTTTGTAAAAGGTTGTTTGAGCTGTTTCTGGTGAATGATTTGTATCAGAATTTTACTAATAAGTTTGTGAAAATTAGGGAGTTAGAAAGAGTTATATTGTTATCCGGGAAATGTGTTCTTTCATTGAGGATTTTGAACTGAGATTATACAATATTTTTAGTCCTTTTTTGTTGGACTTGAATTGAGGTTTGAGTAATTTGATATTTTGAGGTGATAAAATAAATTTGATGTCCAACTTTCCAAATGAATACATTTTATTCAAAATGTTTTTCTCCCCCGTCCCACTTTAGGAGTCCTGATTTACCATTTTTGTGTGTCCCATTTTAGAAGTCCCAGTTGAAATTTTCCATAATTGGTAATAGGCTCCACATTACACTCACCTTTTTCCACTTACATTTTTTATTACTTCCTCCGTCCCCATTTAAGAGTCACGCTTTTCCATTTCGATCCGTCTCCAATTAAGGATCACACTTTATTTTTGCCATAAATAGTGAGTAGGTCTCACATTCCACTAACTCAATTCACTCACATTTTATTATAAAATCAATATAAAAAAATGGGTCTCAAATTCCACTAACTTTTTCAACCAATTTTCTTTACATTTCTTAAAACTCGTGTCCGGTCAAAGTGCGACTCTTAATCAGGGATGGAGAGAGTACAAAACTAATACTATATAAAAGTAGGATTCACATTCCACTATTTTTTTTTACCAACTTTTCTTTATAATTCTTAAATCCGTGCCGAACTTAATCGATATTTCTAAAGTGGGACGGAGGGAGTAAATTGATTTGGATTTGCTGGCATTGAATTGTTGTACTTTCTAGAAAGTGAGTTGTTTGTACACTATTAATTCTCATCATTGCTAATTACTACCACCGGTTTTCACCTATAAAAGCCATAATACCAAAAGCCTGTAAACGATATTAATAGTAATAAATTCTTGATTTGATTTTAATATTTCACAATTCTTCAAACAAAATTAATAGTAATCCAAGTACTACCATTGATTTTTGTTTCAAATTCATGATTTAATTATATTATCACTTACAAACAAACAAAACTACCATGTTTTTTAATAGCAAGATCCAAAAATAGTTGAAACCCACATGAAACGAATTACACCTCCCCTATTTATGTCATTCTACAATAGATCTGACATTTAATTATCACTGCACCACTCAGAATTCTAGATCCCCCCAGAAAATTTTCGATCTATTAATGAAGATTACACATGATGCAATTGACAATTCATAATTGTTTAAGTTATTATAACAAGAAGTCAACCTAACAAATTTCCTAGCCTTTTTAATTTTATTTCACATTGTTAGTGCTCATAAATGCATAGATTTTGATATAGTATATGATTACGCCAACTATATTAAGTTTGACCACACTACTCATTAATTGGTCTGATATTCTTACTAGATCGATTGCTAAACATAAACTCATACACACTAAGAGCCCATTTGATAAGTTAGTAATGTCTAGATATAGATATTTATATGACTATTTCTAAGTGTTTGATATCATAGTTAATCTATTATGTCAGCCCGTGGTTTTCTCTATGACCCATCTGAACCCGCAAATTTTTCCTAAAAATACAAAGATATGTATCTCACAAATTTGGTCGGATAGCATTTCTACCTCATTTATTATGATTTATTAATAAAAAATCTAGATAATTTCTTGTCTCTCAAACAACAATGAAAAAACTTTCATCCGAGCTTATCTTGACACGAAGCCCGCATTTCTTATCTTATTTAACAAATCTTGTTATATCTCATCTTTCTTATCAAATGAACCCTAATAATTTACTTAAAATTGTTTTATCTTTAAAAATACCCTTTCGCAATATTTAAATTTGAACAATCCGATCTTTAACCATTTTATAGTGATCACGTCGCGATGAATTCAAACTTGAAATCTTTTGCCTCGAGCATTAATCTTTCTATGGATAAACCGCCATAAGTTCAAACCCATCTCACTCACTTTCTTTAGTATAGGATTGATGAGCGGTGGGACCCACAAGAAGCTGTGGTACAGTACAACTTATCAATGCACATGGCTGGCGACGCGTCAATACTATTACTACTACACACCCAAATCTCATTCCCTCATCTCTTAATTAGATTTTTAAAATATCAATATTGACCAATAATTACAATAATTGCTGTTTAATGTTATTTTATAAAGAAAAGCATTATTCTTCTACAATATTCCTCCAATCCCAAATGAAAAACAGACATAGGCATGTGAGTCGCCCATTTGGGCCTAGTTCATTGACCTACCACCGACACCTCCACTTTCTTAATTTTGAATTTTTTCTTGAACCAAAACATAATTCCCTTTTGCTTTTTGGACATATATGTTGTGGGTTATACTAATAATCCCTCCGTCCGCCAACAGTAGTCCCATTCTTTGGCGGCACTGATTTTAAGAAATGTTAAGAAAAGTGAATGAAAAAAGTTAATGGAATAAAGATCTCACTTGTAAATATTAGTTTTAAATGAAATATGAGTGGAATGAGTTAGTGGAATGTGTGACCTATTACCATTTATGGTAAAAGTAAACTAGGACTCTTATTCGCTGACGATCTAAACTCATGTTCGCGGACGGGAGTAATTATGCTATTAAGTTTTACTATGTGAAATAATTATAATCCTTACACGCATTGTTTACGCGTATAGAGATATATTTCATATACTAGTTTTTCATTAGTGGAAATGTGTAATCAATATTTGAAACACAACCTCTTTACACGCTGTAATCATTTCATATGCTGACTTTTACATACCCAATAATTCATTGCAATTTTCCCAAATCAAATTTTCCCTCTCTCACATTACAAATCACAGCCACAAAATTCTCTTCATTACACACAAATTAACATTCTTTTTTGCTTTTGCCCTCTTTTTTTAAATTAAATTTAAAATATTAGAAGCAATCCAATCTGTATCCCACTTTATATATCCCACTGGACCCTTTCATTCTTCAACAACATCACTCCCATTCTCTTCATCTCATCACTCAAAAAAAAAAAAAACTCCAAAACACATCACTTTTTTTCATCCTCCACCACCACAATGCCATCTCCGCCGCTGAGACTAGCGGCGCTCCTCCTATGCTTGGCCGCCGCCGCCGCCGACAGCCCCTACAGATTCTTTGATTGGAACGTCACCTACGGCACCATCTACCCTCTTGGAGTCCCTCAAAAGGTTCCTTTTTTCTTCTCTAGCTCTTGAAAAAGTTAATGTTTTTACTATATTTTGTGCATTGTATCAACAACCCTTTTTAAGTTGTCCAAAAGGGTGTTGGAATATGGTGATTTCTTGAATTTTTTATGATTTATGAATTATGATGCAGGGAATTTTGATAAATGGGCAATTTCCGGGGCCGGAAATTTACTCCGTCACCAACGATAACATCATTGTCAATGTGTACAACAGCTTGGATGAGCCTTTCCTCATTCATTGGTAACAAACAATCCACCTTTTTTTACACTTTTATGTGTGTTTATATACCAAAAACATTTCGTGCAATTTACTCAAAAAAACAACACATTCGTCCAAATTAGATCTAGATATATGTCTTGATGTCATAGACTCATGTGACTTAATTTTCTTCCACATTAATCGAATTGTAACATTATATGATGACCTTTGTAGTGCTAGTTACAAATATCGGAAAATCATGAATTTTGGTCGATTTCTGGTCAATATTGCACCGTTTAAAATTATTCGATTTATTATAACTTTGTCAATTTTTTCAATTATTACATTAATCAAATTGTAAGATTATATGATAACCATTGTAGACTTGTAGTAGTAGCATTACTAATTAGCTAGGATGACCTTATGTTCATAGCTTATACAAATATAGTATTTTAACATGATTTTTTAATCTACAAAAGTACTAATCTTTAATCTGTTCGAGAAAATTCCCCCTGATGAGGTGATATTTTAATGCAATTCACGAGCAACTGAGACTGTAATTAATATATATATTAATACTAGGGCGGTGGAGACACACACATAGCTATATATATTAATTACTATTACATCTATTACAATAAATTCTTACCTGCTAAAAGGGTAATACCTTTTCAATAATTGCAGCGGCTGAAGTCAAAACTTAAATTTTGTGATAAAAAACAATTTGTAGAGTTTGTATAATAAAGCTAATGTGGGGGAAATAGAAATAGGCACATGGATTTTAAACAATTATGAATGAATGCACATGGAGTGTTACATCATTAGTTTGTGTAGATCCAATTATTATCTTAAAGAGATTCCTACACTGCATTCCTAATTGTCAAATGTAGTAACAAAATATTTTTAATTATATCATCAAATTATTGAATAAGACCAATTTTGAGCTGTAATACAGCCAGAGGGGGCAGTTTTGATTTGTCATTTATCGAACTATGGTTTCTATTTATAGACAAATGATGCATTGTTTCTATTTTGTTGGACTATTGCATCTTTATGTTATTTCCTCGAAGATAGCAAAAAGGGTAGTAATAAATTTGAAATTAAAACTAGTGTCGCACCCGTGCGATTGCACTGTTGAACTGTCAAGACTAAAAGTTCAAATGTCGACAAAATTAGGAACGGAGTGCAGAACAGGAGGAACTCGTACGAGGACGGCGTGATCGGGACGACATGCCCGATTCCGCCGGGGCAGAACTTCACATACATACTTCAAATGAAGGATCAAATTGGGAGCTTCTTTTACTTCCCATCATTGGGAATGCACAAGGCTGCTGGTGGATTTGGAGGCATTAGGATCATGAGTAGGCCTCTAATTCCAGTCCCATTTGATCCACCAGCAGATGATTTCACCCTCTTAATTGGAGATTGGTACAAAAATAATCACACTGTAAGTATTTCCTTCGTCCCTGAAAATTTATTATTTATTTCCTTTTTCGTTTATCCCTAAAAATTTGTCACCTTTCACTTTTACCATTTTTGGTAATGGACCCCACATTCCACTAACTCATTCTCACCCATATTTTATTTTAAAACTAATATATAAAAGTAGGACCCATGTACCACTAACTTTTTCAATCCACTTTCTATTAAATTTCTTAAAACTCGTGACAGATCAAATGGTGACGAATTTTGGGGGAAGGAGGGAGTATCATTTTTTGCCTTTTATTTCCCATCTTTATTGTTGTTTATTAATACCATTAATGGAAAGATCATGGGAAATTAAGAAATGCTAGTTGTCACATCGTTGTCAAATACACTAGACATCATGTGCATATTCTTATAAATTTATGAATAAAAAATTACACTGAAATTCTTGAATTTTAAAGAGAAAAAATTGAGATGGGAAGAATATTATTTATTATATCCACGTTTTTAATATTTTTAATTTTAGAGTGTGTCGGTAACGTGGTGGGCCTGCCCATATCGGGCCGGGCCCATTTTTAGTAATTAATTACGGCCCATTTCTTTTAGTGGGCCTACCGAATTTACTGTGCATTTACTATATGCTCTTTTATTATACCAATCTGGCAATCTACTACTAAGGGTCTTGAAATGCTACATTTTATTAATTTCATAAATTGACGTTTCAATGTGACATATCTATAGATGTGGGTGAAGTGGGAAATAAATTTTGATAGAGTTATAGTACTATAGTAAATAAATGATTAATACCTAGTTAAACAATAAATCGTGTTTTAGATATATTTTCTGCGTCCGTCACTGATGATGACATGGTATGTTGCGATGTAGGTGTTGAAGACGATATTGGACAGGGGCAAGAAGCTGCCTTTCCCCCACGGCGTCCTGATCAACGGGCGCGGCCCTGGCGCCACCGCCTTCACGGTGGACCAAGGAAAGACGTACCGGCTGCGCATATGCAACGTGGGACTGCAGAACTCCCTCAACTTCCGGATCCAAGGGCACAAGATGAAGGTGGTGGAGATCGAGGGAACGCACACGCTCCAGATCAGCTACTCGTCTCTCGACGTCCACCTCGGCCAGTGCATGTCCGTGCTCATCACTGCGGACCAGCCCCCACAGAACTACTACGTGGTCGCCTCCACCCGCTTCACCTCCCAGGTCCTCAGCAACACCGCCTTCCTCAAATACTCCAGCTCCAACACCCCGGCATCCGGCCCACTCCCTGGTGGGCCCACCACTCAGATCGACTGGTCCCTCAACCAGGCCCGTTCCTTTAGGTACCGTACCGCACCACCCTACATTATATATTTAGTAACCCCAAGCACCCCCTAACTTTTTTTTTTTTGTTTGCAGGACTAACCTGACGGCGAGTGGGCCAAGGCCGAACCCGCAGGGGTCGTACCACTACGGCATGATCAACACTACCAAGACCATCAGGCTGGCCAGCTCGGCCAGCCAGGTGAACGGAAAACAGAGATACGCCCTCAACAGCGTGGCCTTTAAGGCGCCCGACACGCCCATGAAGCTTGCTGACTACTTCAAGATAGACGGTGTGTTCCGCGTTGGGAGCATCCCAGAGGCCCCCAATGGCGCAGGGATGTACGAGGACACATCGGTGTTGGGAGCGGACTACAGGACCTTCATCGAGATTGTTTTCGAGAACTACGAAAACATCGTGCAGAGCTACCATCTG
The DNA here is from genome assembly GCF_023119035.1 of Salvia hispanica. Taxonomy (NCBI): domain Eukaryota; kingdom Viridiplantae; phylum Streptophyta; class Magnoliopsida; order Lamiales; family Lamiaceae; genus Salvia; species Salvia hispanica. The sequence goes on along the minus strand of NC_062968.1, from coordinate 56,818,135 downwards.
GCTGGCTACTCCTTCTGGGTAGTAGGGTGAGCTCCCAAAACTAGCATTTTTCCAATTACGAGAGAAATAGACTAAAAAAGTGATCGGAGTATTATTAGTAGAAAACAGTCCAATCTCATTTGAGAGAAAAAAAAGTTACCGAAAATAGAAGTGACTATTTTTATGGGACGAAGTGAGTAATTGTAATATTAACAAATGGTTAAAATGTTGTGTGCAGAATGGATGGAGGGCAATGGAGCTCAAATAGCCGGAACCAGTACAACCTCCGGGACGCAGTCTCCCGTTGCACGGTGCAGGTGTACCCCAAGTCGTGGAGCGCGATCTACATAGCGCTAGACAACGTGGGGATGTGGAACTTGAGGTCGGAGTTCTGGGCGAGGCAGTACCTGGGACAGCAGACGTATCTGAGGGTTTACACGGCCTCAACCTCGTTGAGAGACGAGTATCCGATCCCCAAGAACGCGCTGCTCTGTGGCAGGGCCAAGGGAAGGCACACCCGCCCCATATGATTCGAGTAACGCAAAACACATTTCATTACGGCGTTGATGGTTTGCAGATCTAGGTTTCTTAAGAGTCAGCTACCACTCTTTTTTTTTTCCAATTCAGTTAATGTCCTTAGCTCAAGGTCAGGTCACCATTCTTTTTACTTTACAACTACTGGGATATTGTATCTTTCTTCTTATCAAGTTATATAGTATAATTTAATAAATTTCATTGTTTCAACCAATTCAATTGCCATTTTTTCTATCTCGGATGGGATCACTGGATATTAAGTTTTCTCAAAGTTAGTATTTTTCTCGTGACTAGACATTTTAACGTTGTGAAAGAAAATTAAATGACTTGTGACTAGTCCATGTTACTCCCTCCGTCCCACATTTGTGGTAACATTTAGTTATGGCACGGGTTTTAAGGAATTGGTGGAGTGTGTAATTAATGAAGTGAGAAGTGTAGTCTGTAATAAATGAAATGAGATGGTGGAGTGAGATGATGAAGTGTGTAATAAATGAAGTGAGTTGGTTGAAGGTGTAATTTTTTATTTTTATTTTTGTTTTTTATTTTTGTTTCCCAAATGAGTTTGGTTTTTTATTTTTGTTTTTTGATTTATTTTAATATAGATAATGGCATTTGGGTGTAATTTTAGTAAATAATTGGGTAAAATTTTATGTGTAAATATGGTAAATTCTAAATGTTACTCCAAATGTGGGACGAACTTTTATGGTAAAATGTTACTACAAATCTGGGACGGAGGGAATATATTTTAGTAAATACACATAGTAAAAAAATAATAAATTTGGTATTTACACTGACTTCATTTGGGTATAGATGCATGTATTTACAAAAATTTGGAAACTTTCATTTCAACTTGTGATTACTCTAGGTTACTCCCTCCGTCCCACTCAAGATGACCACATTCTTGAGTGGCACGGGATTTTAGGTGGAATAAAGTAGAGAGGAAAAAGGTAGTTGAATATTTTAATAAGGAGAGAGGAAAGAGGAGGTTGTTTCCAAAATTGGAAAGTGGTCATCTTGATTGGGACAAACAAAAAGGGAAAGGTGACCATCTTGAATAGGACGGAGGGAGTATATATTAGGAAGGACGAAATATTTAACTCCATAATTGATTAGCATGAATTTCATGAATTTCAAATAAATGGAGAAAACAAGCTTATCTCTCTTTAAAATGCAATGTGGAAGCATTTGTCTGGAACGAAGACCAGACATAGATAAATTATTAAATGTCTCAATACTAGAAATGCAATCATCTGTCCATTTAAATGAAGCAGAATAATAGTAAGAAATAAAATGTGATTCTGCACCTAGTGTCAAATTGGCTTTGTCTAGTCTGTCCAGGTTGCATCGACCACCTTCGCCATGAATGCATATCTATCCGCAGCTTCATCAATCTAAGATGCCGTTGTTTCAGATTAGACGTGTTTAACTTGGATTTACAAGTAAATTTGCATGAGTTAGTGGTACTTACAATTTTCTGAGTTGGCATTCCAGCTCCATGCCCAGCTTTCTGCTCTATCCGCCCGATAATTGGGTTCGTTTGAGGGCTCTTCTCTATGCTTGTGCATAGTTCATGTTGCATTGTCTGTAAGGAACCAATTTATAAAATGAAGAATGTAACAAGTGAAATTGTAACATTATCACCACAAATTGGTTTTATTTAACAATACAATGCAGCAGTAATTTTTTTTTTCCAGAAACAGTAGTATCAATATGTATCACAAATAAGATTCAAAAACCACACAAATAATGAACTTCAACTATGCTTTCCAAAGAATAATTTAGGCACAAAGTATTCATTTGAGTGAATATCAATCTCTCCCCAGTTTTCTAAGGTTCTCAAATTCCTCTAACGTGCAGCTTCCATTAAAATTATACTCCGTTCTATTACTTTTGGCAATCTTGACCATAAAGAAAGATGATAACCCAAGGTAGCCATATTAATCCCCACCCACCAAAAGGCAAACAAAGGTCAATTAACGAAAACACGACAATGAAAATAAAAGGTTCAATTGGTAAAACACCAACCGCTAATAACTTCAGTGAGTGCAGTGGGACAACGCGATCATCATGGTCAGCCGTCAATAACATAGTGGATGGATACTGAATGGCCTTATCAGATGGCTTATCCCAAGGTCTCCTCACATTATGCAGGGGTGAGTACCTAAAGGAAGAGAAAAGAACGAAATGTTATATGTTTAAAACATGTTTATAAATAAGCACATTTGCAACACTATTTGAAGTGTTTAAATTTGATGCAAATTTCTAATGTGCAGTTTAGGAGTAATAATGATTAATACTGAATTACTGCTTCAGATCCTAATCCAAATCACTCCCCCACATCCCCCGACCAACAGAAAATAACTATACTGGAAAAATCAAAAGCAGCGACCCAATTCATAATCTGAAGAAGTAAAATAGCTCACTTAATTTGCCAGTGGAACTCTTCCTCCTTATCGGAACAGCCATAGTCTGACGTCCACGCATGGCCTGGTTAACAGGAACAAATATCAAAATTTCGTAACATACAGAAGAATCTATAAAAGTAAAGATAATTTCCTAGTAAATGTTGCCTCACCAATAGTAAACTTGTGAAACCTCAACATGTCCATAACACCAACATGAGCAAGAGCACAGCCGAAAAGATCAGGTCTCTGCAATTAGAAAATTTCTAGACTGTTTACTTGTTGCTCATGTTGAACCAAATAGTTTAAAAGTTGTCAGAAATGGAACGAGATGCTACTTGATTGATACAAGCCCCAACAAGAAGTCCTCCATTGCTACCACCTTCAATGCATAACTTCGCGGGCTGTGTGTAACCAGCAGATATAAGATACTCAGCAGCTGATATAAAATCATCAAAGCAGTTCTGCTTCTTTGCAAGGGAACCAGCTTTATGCCATTCTTCTCCATACTCTCCTCCTCCGCGTATGTTTGCGATGCAAAAGACTAAATCTAAATGCTTTGTAATCAGAATACGACTGGCAGAAAAGTATGGGGTAATACTGATATTAAATCCACCATATCCATAAAGTAAGCAAGGATGTGAACCATCCAGGCGAAGACCCTTTCTAGCCACTACAAAGATTGGGATTTTAGTACCATCTTTACTGGTGACAAAAACCTGAAAAGGGTATACATTGATCAAGGATGGTATAAAAAAGAAATGCAAGGATACAGAACAACAAATGTCAAGTCTCTTTCTACCCAATACCCCTAGAAATCAGCAGATACTCTCGTTTTATTTGACACAACAGATCACCAAACTTTACAAAAGCATAAGGAAATCTGTGAAAGACAACATTGAGTAGATTCTTCATCCTTGGGAATTATGAATAGCAATACTTCACATGAATCTTAAAAGTCAAATGTGCACTGCCCTACTCAATCTAATACTCACACTCACTCTCACTCAACTCTATTAGCCAGACTCTAAGGACAAAGGACCGGTGATATTATACTTGAAAAATTCTATTTTTTTTGGGGGGTGGGGGGGGGGGGGTTAGGGAGAAGGAATCTGGATGTTCCTCCAGAATAAACGAGCAAGTGGTTTCCGCATCAGTAACATGACTTCATTGCATTTCATTAAATAATTATTTACCTGATTGGCTTCAAATTCGGTCCTGTCAAAGCCGGGGACCACTATTTCTCTGAAGACTTTCATGTCTGGTACATCACCTTCCAACTTGCACATATATATAATTCCAGGGACTAGGAAGCTTGTAAATCCAATAAAGATTATGCTGTCTTTGCGTCGAGCAGAAATTTCAGATACAGTTCCAATATCAAGTGGTAAATGGTGCAACAGGTCACCTGTTTTCAGGTCCCTTATTTGCAAAACATTTTTCACATCGCTTAAATAATTCACAACTATCCGATTGCCACTTACAGCTGAGGCAGATTCAAGCACGTCCTTTTTATCTTCTTGAAGTACAACAGTCCAGGAATTAGGTTCTTTTAGATCAACTCGTACAAGTTTGTATCTTGGAGCATCTTTATTTGTGAGGAAGGTGAAAACAGTCTCGTCATTTGCAACATAGTGATAGGAAGCATCAAAGTTATCAACAAGCTTTACGAAAGGTAGCAACTCCTCTTTCCCCCTACAACCTTCAAGTCCTTTAGAGAGCAATGATAGATCACAGTAATAAACCTTGTTGACTGGGTCACAACTTTCTCCAATGTACAAAAGAACATACTGCAAATTCCATATGAAAAATCACTATCGAGTTTGAACAGTAGATCATGGGAATCATTTTGCATTTACAGGGTTAATTCAAGAGCAAAACAAAATTTGTGATTAAAACTATGATATTACAGAAAACCCTCTTCATATTTATCCCTTGATCTTGTTTCATGTTTACTCGCTACTATATTTTACCTATAATTATGAATCAAAGTCAAATATAGATAAAGTTTAGCATGTCATTCATTAACAATCAAGATATTTATCTATCTACAATATATAATCTATTTTGACAAATAACCTTGTAAACTTAGTGCTATAGCAAAGAAATTTTTTAAGTGTATGGCCAAATCAAATCACAATGTTGGTTGTTATTTAAAAGTAACCCTCCAAAATGCTGACAAGTAAAAGTTTCAGTACCTTCCCATCTTCCGTGACTGAAGCAGAATGTGAATGTTTGGGATTATCATGATCCCTCCAACATAAGATATCTTCAGACTGATTGGTACCCAAGAAATGATAATACACTTCTTGGTTTAAGTTGGAATGGGTCTCTGTGCCTGCATCTAAATTCTCTCCATCTCTTCAAAACAAACCATCAAACATCTACATTAGAAGCTACCAATGAAAAGTACAAATGAATAGTATGAACATGAATTATGAACAGTAGTTCTGAAGAAATGGTTTAGTCAAAATTATATTGTAAAAAGAAATAGCTTTGATATGCATATAATTGAGATGTATATATTTATGGTAAAAGGATAATCTTTCATCAGAAAACAAATCAGAACATCCAATTCAAGGAGATTTTATAATGTTTCTTTGACATAAAGTACCACTTACTTAGGAGCTGGATAACGGCTGTAGAAAAAACCCTTGCCATCATGCGTCCAACTAATACCCGAAAACTTAACCTGATACAAATATACGAATCAGGCATCGCAAACATAATAAGCATTGCGTTACAATGCCAGCATATCTAAAATAACTCTAAGTTGGATCATTGTAAGATAAAATTACATAGCAAATATCTGTCCATAAACTTTACCCATGAAACGACATCAGGCTCAGTTGTCTTATCATCAATCTTGATAACTTTAATGGTCACCCAATCACTTCCACTTGAACTAGTGCCATAGGCCAAGTACTTCCCATCCTCACTAACTGCATATTCACTCAGCGCCACAGTTCCATCATCACTTAACGTGTTCGGGTCGAGCAAAACCTCAGGTTTCCCTTCCAAACTATCCTGCAATGCCAAAACACTTGAATTTCAACATCCATGAAATGCCATCACAGTTTTTAGAAGTCAAGCAAGCTACAATCTTAACAAACAGACCTGAACATAGAGAACCGTCTGCGGCTGTAAACCGGTATTATGGAAGTAAAAGTACCTATCACCAACCCTAAACGGAGCATTGTACTTGGGGAAATCAGACAATTTAGTAAGCTTTTCACGAAGCTTTTCTCTTGTTTCGCAAGTATTGAGCACGGATTCGGTCAATTTCATCTGCTTTTCAACAAACTCTCTCGTCTCCGCCGAATCAGGATCCTCAAGCCTAATCAAATTCAATCCAAATACATCATACAACCAAAACATCCACCCTAATACCAATACCAAATCTGGAAATTAACTTGAACGAGCTGAAACTATACATCCATAACGAATTCGCAATTAACAGGAGTTAATTAGATGTTTTTAACCATAAAAAAAGGTTCAATTAGAATTACCAGCGGTAGGGGTCAGGGACGCTAACGCGATCCTCAAGCCTAATCAAATTCAATCCAAATACATCATATAATCTAAACATCCACCCTAAGACCAACACCTAATCTGGAAATTAACTTGAACGAGCTGAAACTATACATCCATAACGAATTCGCAATTAGCAGGAGTTAATTAGAGGTTGAATTAGAATTACCAGCGGTAGGGGTCGGGGACGCTAACGCCGTGATAATTATCGACGACGGAGTCGTCGCGACGAGCGACGGAGTAGTGGAGAATGCGGTCGACGGCGGAGAGCGATGCCATTGGCGAAGATGTTGAGGGAGAAATAGAGTTGCAGAATAAGGTTTTTCGCAGATGTCTATTAGAAGTAGAGACGGAGAGAGTGAGAGTGCGGAAATATCTAAGGCGGCGCGTGAATGCGAGTGGAGTTGACGAGGAGACAATTGCGAGCGCGTGGCGAGTGCATAATAACATCTTTGATACGTATCAAATTCATATTTGGTTTTAGATTATAATAAATCGTGAGATTTTAAGTATTGAAGTGTTTAATTTACGTATCATTAGGTTTTTATTTGCTTGTTTATGAATTTAAATTTAAATATTTAGGAAGGAGTATTTTTGTTATTTATAGTGTTATTTATTTTAATTTTATAAATTGAATGAGAATTAAAGATATTGAATTGTAGTATGAATAGCGATAATTATAAAAGTTGTGGCTTAAACATTGAGGCAAATGATAACTTGTAGGGGTGGCAAATCGTGCGTGTTGCGTCGTTATCGTGTCGACACGATAACAACAAACACGAACACGGCCCGTTAAGAAAACTCTAAACACGAACACGAACACGACCCGCTATCCTCAGACACGAACACGACACGAACCACTTCGGGTCAACACGACACGATAACAACACATATATGACACGACACAATAACGACACTATAATAATAATATTATAATATATAAATATTATTTCTAATATTAAATATTAAATTTTAAAATAAATAAAAATAATAATAATATTATAATATATTAATCTTATTTCTTAACGTGTAACACGAACACGACACGAAGTTTTCGTGTCCTTATCGTAGACACGAACCCAATAAGCTTTGACACATACCCATTAATTTCGTGTGGATTCGTGTCGTGTTATCGTGTCGTGCCAAAAATTGTCATCCCTAATAATATGGTATAGTTTTAAAATGTATGGGTTGTGGACTTGGGTATTTCTATAGTGCAAAACAAATTATCTTTTGAGTTAAATGGGCCAAACACTTGTTATCCACCTATACAAATAAAGAGGCCCAATAACACGGCCCAAAAGAGCCGGACTTGATAGCTTATATGACTGATTGTATATACTTTTGCTAATTGCAATGCACCAATGCTGATGATGTTGAATTTAACTTTATTTAGTTTCTCGCATCCAAGCTTATGATGCTCATGAAGGACGGAACGTGGACAAGGGAAACGATGTTGTCGAGCACAACGATCACATTCGATCAAGGGAGTGACTACTTGAAACCCTAGGTAGCAAATTAGGGTATCGGTATATTTTTAATTTTTGAATAAAAATCTAGACCCTACAATTCAACTCTCTTTTGCATTTTAAAAAAAATCGACAAAGAAAACCCTGAACGAAACTTATATTCATGCTTGGCCCAAGCCCAACTGAAATATAAATTTCAAACTTAATAGTAGAATAATTATAAAATAACACCTACGACTATTCTCTTCCGGTTCCTCACGAGCCAACCTACTCGTGCCGTGCATTGACACTATCATTTGTATAATTCGATTTTATATTTGACGTTGGGGTCAATCTCTTCTGCTTCCTCACGAGTCAACCTACTTGTGCCGTGCATAGACACTATCATTTGTAAATTCGATTTTATAAACTGTCAGGAATGTCGACGTCGGCAGTATTAGTTCGGTATTGTCTACTTTTGCTCAAGCCCGCACGGATTTGTTTTTGGACACTCCCAAATTGCCTCAAACTGATTAGGGGTTGGACAGAATTATATACACCTTCCAACTTCTCTCAGACTTCCGACGTGGGATGAGTTTGTACATAACATAAACAACTAATTAAATCACGCTAATAGACTATATAAATCACAATTATAGGTAGACATAATTTAGTTTTTTTTAATTCTGCCATTTATTGTGTTTCTTGTTGTAGTAACTTTTATACCTTGATTTGTGTCGCAATAAACAGTGTAGCAGTTTGACTCTGCGGCTGCGATCAATTACTTTGACTGGAAAGTGGAAACTGAACAACTTTTTTGAATCTAGTTTCCTTTTATGGGAGAGGAGAAAAATTGGCCTACTTTAGTCAAATAAATAAAAAAAATTAAGACACTGATTATAATGTGTTTGTTTACGGTAAATGACATTGCATCATCAGGTTTGGAAAGCGTGACTAAACATAATTAATGTGAAAACAAGTAGTGCTTGTGTTGAATTTTCCAATTCAAGATTTAATTGAACTTCTAGGGCAATGATTCAGATGCTAAAAATATTCCTTTTTTTCTAAAAAAAAATATAAACTTTATATTTCCATATTAATTCGATGAAACCAAAAGAGTTTTCATATTTCATGTTATTCTATTTAACCACACCATCCACATACCTCCATCCAACCAACCCTAATGAAGAACAAGACTCTCAAACTTGACCCATAGCAAAAATCGATATTCGCATCACACAACAACGACAACAACAACAGTCTTCGCCACATATATATACTTGCTTCGAAATATAATACACTTCCATCTCCCATCTCCACTTATTTTCCGCCCCCTCCGATGAGCTCAACACCAACAAGGAAGACCATTCAAATCCCAACTTCAACCGACTACATAAGAGCTACAAATCATGTCATATTTTCAATTAAATAAAAGCAAAAACACCTATAGAAACACAAACACATCAAACCTCAAATATATGCTTATTTTAATGAAATTGTGTTATTTTAAGCATAACCAAGCGACATATCATCAGACATTTTGTCCACATTAGAGATTATGGAGAGTGAGTATACAAGAAAAAGAAAAAACGTGAATGATTTGCCTGAATTTTTTACTAGGAATAGTATAAGGTATCAATTTTGATTGCAGTTTTTCATTTGGAAATTTGTACGTTTTACAAAATTTATAATTAGCGTAATTTGGATGCATCATATATAAACGACGTGAATGACATTTTGAGTACCCCTATATAAAATGGAGTAGATGATATATACATGTACAAAGTATACATGTATGGGTATATTTTTCATGTTTGTAGGAGTATTTGTTATTTGGAAAAAATTAAGACCATAAAACACTAATTACTTATGAAGAGCATATTTATCTTCTGTATTAATTCTTACACGAGCATGTAATAGATATTCATCATAATTAGCCCTACTTTTCAATCATCCAAATGCCAAAATATCTATACCCAATAATTTAAAGCCAAGAGACTAATGAAAGAAGAGAGTATTAATCTTGTTTTTAGTAATAATACGATTGAATTAAGTTGCTAGGTTGCCCTTTAAATCGATTCTTGTGTATTGTCAGCTCTTTAATTTGAATTTATATAATATCATTGATTGTCTATTTGAAAAGTTAATTCGTACCTTGCACAGGACACAAGAATGGTTCTTAAAGAAATTAGGTGTTCAACAAAGAGGTAAAGAGGTAAGAAAATGAAAAAATTAGTAGTTGCATTAAGTGAAATTGGAAAATGAGATGGATTTAGATGTCAGAAAATAAATATAGAAGGTTGGGAATAGAAGAGAATATAAATGAGGAGCAGCTGCTACAATTAACAATACCTACTGTCTTTAGTACTATAGTTTAATGGCGTATGTCAGAAACTCAATGATGAGTCTACGTATGTAAATGTTCATACCATCATCTCTGCAATCCCTAATTATATTCCAACCCTACCACCATCTTCTCTCCCACCTTTCAATTTTTCTGCAAATCAACCCATAAACAGAAATCTCCTTGGAATGCAAAACAATAACCATGCTCTAAAATGTCTTACTATGTTACTTTACCTCAGAAACAAAATACTATGTTGAACACATTTTTCTTTATCAAAACTTTATGGAAAGAGGAAAAAAGAAGAAAGCAAAACAAATTTTCACTTAGAAAGTTAGAAAATGCTCAAGTTTGAAGCCCTTTTTAGTTAATCTTTGATTTGGGAGTAATAAATTAAGATGTCACAAAGAAGCTAGGGTTGTAGGTTTTTGAAATCAAACATATATAGTACTACTTCACAGCAAAATTTGAAGATGGATTTCTTCAATTTTCATTTGCATGGCACAAATTAAATCAACAAAAGAATCATGAATAATAGTAAGTACTTAATAATACTACTATATGTTACCTTGATCTACAAAGAGGAAGCAAATTTCACGAGGGTTTTGCAAAGAGAATCCAACGGAGCTCAGTTGGCAGTATGCCCACCTCCTAACCTCAAGTTATGATTTTGTTGGATTCTGAAAAAGAATGAAGGAGGTGGACAGAATGCCAATAATCTCTGTAAGAAACCCTTTGACAAACCCTCCATGAATCAAGAATTCCATAGAATTTGGTATGAGGTGATACAAGAATAGGGGCAGTTAGGTACACTATTTAAGAGGGGAGGAGAGGCCTCAATATCACAGCTAATAAGAGAGGTCTAGTGAGAGAGAGAGAGAGAGAGAGAAGTGTCTAATTAAGTCTAATTAAAGATTTAATTAAGATCATTTTAACTTAGGCATGAGATACTCCTTCCGTTCCAGAGTAACTGAGGCATATCTTTTCGGCACGGAGATAAAGAAAAATTGTGTTGAATGAGTTAAGTAAAAGGAGAATAAAGTAGAAAATGAAAAAGGTAGAGAGATGAATACGATAAAAAAGTAAGAGAGTGAAGTAGGTGTGAGAAAATGTGTTGACTTAGACTAAAAAGAGAAATGTCTCTATTACTATGGAACGTACCAAAATGACAAAATGATTCTATTACTATGGAACGAAGGGAGTCATAAATTCTTCAAATCCATGGGACAAAATCAACCACCAGAAATTAGCTTATTTTATTGAGATACATCTAAATAATTAGACAAAATTGACCATTTGACACATGATATATGCTTAGTTTAGGGAAGGTATGTCCAGACGATAGGACAAAATCGACCATCTAAAACCTAACGTATGCTTATTTTAGAAAAGACATTTTTGTATTAAGAAAGTTTCCAAACTTGATGAAATGAGAAAAACCAAAATATTTTTAAATGCAATTTTCCATCCAATTAACAGACACACTTAAATCCATTACTACCAATTTAAAATATATGTAAAACACTTTTTGTATGTAGTATTGTAATACTTGATATTTAGAGTCTTGTAATTATTTAATTTGAGCGAGGTCACATTACACTTGAGAAATTAAAAAAAAAATTATAGTAGTACTACTTAATTAAGATAAGTATAGAATTAATCACCTGTCCCGATACTGTATTAATAATCATTCCATTTATCCTTGGTCCAACAAGATGGAAACTGCTTTTTCTTTGTGGGACTAATAGTTTGGTGTCCATTAGGCCATTATTTTCTCTAACTTTTTCAATAAATTTTCATGTCAGAATTTCAAAAATATAATAAATGAAAAGAGACGTGACACAATCTATATTACTACTCCACAATTTCAAAATTGAAGATGAAATTAGAGGGGTTGCTTAATCCCAGATTGGGCTGCATAATTTCAAGGTTACATATTATTGCAGTTTGAAGAGGTATAGATATGACAACTTATGTCAAACAAATGTGGTAATCAGTCAGTTGTCATATTATTCTTGGCAATGATTTTCTCCTGGAAAAAATTATCAATCCAAGAAAACGTTGCCAGAAATAAAGGCGGTTAAAGTAATAAAAAGATGTGAATTAATTCATTTTATACTCATATCTTCAGTAAGAAAAAAGATGATTTTCATAGCTAAACATTTATTAGTAGTTAAAAATATGTCTGAATTAACTAGACAAAAGCGAATTGAGTTATATATATACTATACGGGAAGTGTTAGGGTGACACCATCTCTTAAAATAACACCATACCACCATTTTTAGCCAATCATTTGTATTTATGTGGACGAATAATAAGCTGCCACGTGGCAAAAAAAATCTAAAAAAGTCAGTCAGCATTAATTTGTACACTATCAACAATTTTTCTCGGCCAGCAATATCCAACACGCTGTACAACAATCTATAGATTGCTGTGTAGCGTTTATAATATTGTTGTATATGCAGTGTCACGATGTCACTTTAAGAAATGTTGTCATTTTAGCACAAACCTATATATAGTTATATCAATTACTTGTTTAATTATATTATTACTATTATTATTAAAATATTTGGAGCCATAAGTGGAGAAAGTAATTAGTCAATTAAGCAATCGTTGCACTTATGAATTTGACTAAATCTACACGTATTGATTCCATAAGATAATAATTACATAAAATTACACACACATCCAAAACATTAAAGAAATAATGATTTCTCCAACCTCCAAATTGGATCATCTTTGTTGGTGTGTTGGTGTTCAAAATCAAAGAAAAAGAGAACATATAAGTCAAAGAACCAAGCATTAAACAAATTGATTAAAGATCATTTTAGTGTTTTCTTCATTTCATTCCCTTTTCCAAGAACTTAATTATTCTCTTTTACATTTGTTTAGTAAATAAAACTAAATTTTAAAACCCTTTTTGCCGAGTGATATGTCGCACTCATGACGCCCACAATCCCCACTATTTTTAGCTCTCTTCCTCTGCCAACTTTGCAGATTCAAACTTCAATTGCAAAAAATTTCACAGTATTCTTATCATGTTTGAATATTCCATTAATTCAAATTTGATTCAGTTGCTCGTCTCTCTACATTTATTGCTTGAGAACTACCCTCGACCATACACATTAATTCTCTTATTATTATTTTTTGTGAGTATATTATTAATTTCTTTAATCAGTAGCAAAAATGTTGTGACAGAATAGAACAATTGTGTAATCGAGGTAAACAGAAACGTAAAGAAGACACAGATTTACGTGGTTCACCAACATTGTGTTGGCTACGTCCACGGGCGGAAACGGAGAACAGATATTTTCAGAGTATTTTCAGATTACAGAGTTATGTGTCTTACTTCTATATAAATAGGCACACAGACGACGAGCTAGACCCAATACAAAATAAAGACCTAAAACATAAACATGTCATAGCGTCGGGCCGGAGGCCTCTCCGTGCCCCCGCACGGCCGGACCGCCATGGCAAGGGGGCGTCGCCCCCTTGACCCCCTGACTCGTTGAGACCCCCGTTCGGCTAGTGACAAACTATAACGGATTCAAGGCATACTAACAAAAAATTTGTACAATTCCATTTTACAATAATAATTATGATGATTCTTATTTGAGTGCGAAAAATCTAGGTGTAATTTTCTAAAAAAAAATGATAAGCAACTCAATTTTTGCCATACCATACATTATTGACCAACTTAAAAAAAAAAATTCTTTTAGATTTTAAAATTGGTAGAATAAATCATTTACAGGTCAAGTCAATTATAATTCTAGGAATTGGGCATATAGTTCTGAACTGCAGTACCCCTTATTTATGAAGATTGCAATAAATATGGGTATGGGATAGTGATTCTAATTACCTAGAATTGTTAATTTACCTCCTCATTAAATATCTCATTGCTGTGACATAGCTATCTCTGAATCACTGGGGCACTCATAAAACCATAGCTTACCTCTACCAATAAATATATGCCTTGGCATCATCATATATATATATAGCATATTGGTGGTAGATGCATTGTCTAAAATTAAATTAAAAACAAAATTGAGTAGTACTATATAGTAGTATAACTTAATTTATTTAATAAATGCCGGTTGTACAATTTTTTTGCACAAAACAAACAAATAAATAATTCAGTTGTACAAGTGGTTGAATTGAACAATTCCCTCATCAAACCTAGCACTAAATATGTACAGTACATACACAAGAATTAATTATTTTATCGCACAAATACATAGGACGCCTCACTTCATCTTCAACCTAATTAATTGTCTTAACTTAAGCATATAATATATCAGAAATTAATTATGCATGAGTTTAATTATACAGAGTTAATAAATGATATACGCATGCGTACTTTATTTAAATTATCACATAGAAAAACTCAATTTGTGGAGATTTTGTATTAGACCAATGCATGGCTGGAAATGCAATTAAATTAGCTGCTTTTTAATGATTGTTAGCTACTAATTAGATGCTTTCTTATTAATGCGTTGTTTAATTATTCCCCATATATGCTTTTTAGCACATGGAATCACCTATCTCAACACCTTTATAATAAATATACTATAGTAGTAACTAAAAGGGCCATTCGGTTGAGAAAATTTAGAAACTAAAAGCGAATGATAGGTTAAGTAATATTAAGATAGAAAATTATATGTGGACATTTTAAATTGTTTGATACCATATGTAAACTTAACTCAAAGCCCAATATAAGATAATGACCCACCTCAATTTTTGTCAGAATTATAATTTTAACCATGTTTACGTAATCCATCAATTTATCAAGTTAAGCCATTGTCATCTATGATACAAAAAACATGGCTACCAAATAACTATTTATTATTTGAAAAAAATATACGTATTACCTTTTCGGTCCGCCTTGTTTCCATGTCTTGAAAAAATGACAATCTTTTTTTAAAATTGTTTTATAGCTTTATACTTATTTATTTTTTGTAGTTTCATTTTATCTCTTTATAAACCACTTATAAATAGTGAGTTTCATTGTTTTGTAGGTTAATTACCAAGAAATTAGGGTTTCTAAATTTTCTATATCAGTTCAGTCATTCTTGTGGCACATTTGCATAAAGAGACTGTGGTTAACAAAGATGAATTTGGTAGTCATTCCTATGTATTTTTCTTGCTCTTCTTGTGCAAGTAAGAGGCAAAGTGGCAAAGTAAATATACAAATCTAGCTAGAGATAAAGGTGTTGAAAAGAAGAGAAGATTAAAGTTAGGTCAATTTTGACCTTGATACTGTATTCGCCAATAAAAAGGTTAGCTGACAAATTAAAGGCTCATTCTTTCTGTCAATTGATAAATTAATTTGCAATTCGACTTAACCTATTATATGTTCATGTTGTATTGGCCCCCCCATAACCATGCAAATTATTCAAATTGCATTATTGCAAATTATATATATATTGCCTGGTCAGAATAATACATGCATTAACATATATATGTTCCACTTTAACCATGCATGCACATTAAAGTTATCCTCACATCACATGCTTGTCAGCACTAACTTTATACACCAAACATGCCTTATTGATCTCACACGTACTCTCTCTGTCCACGAAATAGAGTCTCATTTTTTCCCTCCATTTTTAATTGGTGATCACACACTATATTACTCACATTTAGAGGTGTCCACGGTTCAGGAACCAGTAATTACGGTTTGGAACCGCCGGTTCCGGCTTTGAAAATTGTTGAACCAGAACCGAACCGCGAGGGTGTTTCGTGGTTACGGTTCTAAAACCGCCGGTTTCGGTCTCGGTTCTGAACCGACAGTTTTCCGGAGGTTTTTCATGGTTTCGAACCGGCGGTTTTTGGTGGTTCCGGCTTAGTTTCACGGTTTTTCGGCGATTTTTCGCGATTCCGGTTTAGAACCGGTGGTTCCGGCACGGTTTCAGTTCAAAAATTTTCTAACCTGGACCGAACCACGGTTCAAAAAATGACAGTTTCGGTTCGGATAAATTCTCACAGTTCTGGTTCGGAACTGTAACAACCGGTTATGATTTCGCAGTTAACTGCTGAAACCGTAAACCTTAGGCACCTCCTCACATTCCATTATATTTTTCACCCACTTTTTCCATAATATCAAACAATTTCTTAAACCTCGGACCGCATCGATGCAAGGAGTAGCATTACATTCTATATATTATTGGTACACCTTTTTTTCTTTATGATAGACCAATTCTATACTTCAAATCCAAATTGTGTTGTGTGAGAGAGAGAGCAATGATTTAGGTGATGCATGCCCTTGTGTGAGAGTCACGTGAGAGAGGAGATTGACAATGATGGTACAGATTTGAAACTTTTAGATATCGAATTTTTGGTAGAGGGTGGAGGCATGAGGTAGTGGGAGCTATGTCAAATAGATTTTCAAGACATAAATCATTAGAGCAACGACGAATGTTCATTATTCTCTTTCCTCACCATGTGACTCTTTCTCTACATTTCTCCTTTGTTTTATTTGGAGAGGTTGCCTTTTATCCTTCTCACAACCCAATAAATTATGCCCTACAACCCCACTTATAGTAGTAATACAAAATGGACAAAACCCAAAAATGTCTACTAAAAATTAAACACATAAAAGGTGTAGTATTAGTATGTAGTATAATACATTATACAACAATCTTGTTGTAGATTTCTAGCATCAAAAACAACAATGCAAAGTGAGATTTAAAGAGCAACTAACTCAACAACTACTTCTTCCAGACAGCATATCTGTTGCCACTAGTTGCTAGTGTCCATTCCATTCCAGAAGGAGACCATGATGCCTCTCCAATCTTCATGGAGATTTTATCCCCGATGTTTGCAGCGTAAAGATTTGGCTGTGCTTCCACGATACTGATTGGCGATCGGCTGTTTATTCCTTCGTTTCTTCTAATATCAATCTGCAAAGTTATGTGAGTTAAAGAATAAGTCCGCGGATTGCTAGACGGGAGAAAGTAACCTTAGATAGTGTACCAGCTTCACAATCTGGTCGTGATACAAACTACCCCAGTCGTAGAAATGGTCGTAGAATACTGAAGGTATCCCTGGATGTGTGAGTATGTACGCATAGCCCTGTGTATTTTATCATTGTATCTATAAGAAATGGTGTATCAACACAACAATCTGAATTTCAATGATGTAGTTGTCTTCAAGCAATCATTTAGTCAAATATTCGAGTAACTAGGAAAATTGCACTAGAATAAGATGACCATGATTCTGTCTAAAATTGCTTTTGAACCATCTACAAAGTTTATGGCTATATATTGCATGCTTTGCTTGATCATATAGTTGGTTACCATTACCATTAAAAACACAAAGATGACATGATGATTGTCAAACTGAAATGTGAATGGGCATGAAAGTGAATAACACTTTCAGGGATTAAAAACAAATGAACAAAAGATTACTAGATAGACAGATCAAGATGATTCCATAAACAGTATATAAATTAATCAGGATGAATCTATGGACAATA
The DNA here is from genome assembly GCF_023119035.1 of Salvia hispanica. Lineage (NCBI taxonomy): Eukaryota > Viridiplantae > Streptophyta > Magnoliopsida > Lamiales > Lamiaceae > Salvia > Salvia hispanica. The sequence continues at coordinate 56,800,422 of NC_062968.1, read as the reverse complement.
CCTCCATTATGTGATCTGATGGAAATGGCCAATGCGCCTGCCATAAAAACAATTACCAAAGAGTGATTAAACTTGACTAATGATAATGAAATTATCTGCTTGAAATGAAGGTATGTGTTCTTGCGAGTATTTGGCAATGTTAAATCATACAAAGGTTTTTCTTACAAGTCAATTGGCCATATCATTAAAGAGGGGAAACACAATGGAATCTTGTAGATCGAATCCCGGTTTAGGCCCCAAAAATGGGTGTAAAATGGCGGCAAAGTTTTCAGGCAGCATGAGATGTTTTTAGCTGAGGATCTCATTAATGTTTCCTACAGCATTCTCACGCTCATCATTGGTACTGGAAGCAATTAGAGAACAATTATTACCTGAGTCGAACCAGTGTCATGGTTATCTAGAAATGTGACAGCCCTTGAAGGCCACCATCCCATGACACCTGGAGGCTTCCCATGAGGATCACGCAAGCGCCAGAGCTCTCCCTTAACAGCTTGCTGAAAGCAATAGAATAGCATGTAATTTAGAAAGGTGAAAGAAACTCTCACGAGATCAGTCCGAATGGTTCATTGTATAATGGAAAAGGTTTGAATCGTAATTTAGCTGCTAAGTAGAAAGGAATATATTCTTAATGAATTTTCAATAGAGTAATAAACACATTGCCTGCAGAATTCCTTTTGTTGTGAAATCAAATGCAGCTGACAGTTGTCCTGCGTTATCAATCCAGTTAATAATCCTTTGCCTGTGGCTATCTGCCAAGGAATTGAGTTACGGAAAATGAAAAGGGCCTTCAATCATCAAAAGAGGACAGTATAATTATTCTCAGAAAATGCTCCTGACTCCTAGAGTCCCAGAAATTATGAAAGATATACTGTTAAAAGGTGGGAAATAAAAAAAGCATTTGGCAAGAAACTAGAGAATTGGCGACTCCAGAAATCAAACTTAAAATGCGAGGAAATTCTTATGCAGCACAACATTCCAGAGAAAGACAAAGAAATGGAACTCTGCATCAGAATTCACAATAATGAGTTGCCCGTGTATTTATGCAGAAACCTTATACCTTGATTGTACTCCAAGTATGTGCCTTTGTAGTTGCAAGAATCCCAGTGTTCCCCAACAGAGAAGATTGGCTTTGCACCCTCAATATATTCTTTCACGTATTGGGGAGAATAACTAGACAAGTAAAAGGAATTGATAAAGTGAAAATGACTCGCATATGGAATTATAGAGAACCTGAATGGCACATACCCTCTAGCAAAATCGAAGCGAAAATCCTGGAACCCAACAGTATTCCTTAGCCATTGAAGCCAGTTCTTAATGTCTTTCCTTACAAATTCTTGTGTATGATCAATATTTGGGACCCCGTGAAAATTGTCCCCAGTGCTTTTATTCCCCTAATGATTAATCAAAACAGCGGAATGTAAGTATAATATTGAATTGTAAATCATAGACATGAAATAGCATAAAACCCTCATAAAGTTCTATAACATTAAAACTTAAGGAAAGTTTTCCATTAAAATGAAATTTTCTAGCTCATACTAAGATATTAATGAATGATGTCTTGCCTACTCAGCAAACAAAATGATCAAGTAACATAACAAATAAGTTCTTCTCCAGTTGTTTAGAGAAACATTTCTCTGATAATTGGACAAGGCACTAAAAAGTAACTGGGAGTTGTCGAGCCTTCTTTCAGTGTAAATCTAGTAAACATTCTCATCACCTTTCCTCCAGTGCAGACAGTAACAGCGTGCTCATCCCATGATAATGGAATTCCATCATAGCGGTTGTACATTCCACCATGCCCTTGCGTGGTCCCAACTCGATGATTTATAACTATATCAGCCATTGCTCTAACTTTATATGTTTTCATCTTGTTCAATAAAGCTTTGAGCAGGTTCTCAGAACCATATGAAGAGTTGAGGGAATAAAGGTTCTGGGGAAGATAACCTGCCGGTCAAGAGAATCAATATGGGATAATGAATAAGACAGCTTCCTTGTGCAAAATAGCACAAAACCAAACAATCAGTGTACTTCTATATTAACCTTCTGGCGAAAATGAATGAGTGGGAGGGGGCAACCAAGCTGATGTAAAACCAGATTTTGCGATATCAGGAACCTTTTGCTCTAAGTTCCTCCACCAATCATGTTTATGAGATTCCCAATTGAAGGCCTGCAAAGCAAAAATAATCACCATATAGCTATCTCATTAATCATTAAATGTACTTTGTGGTGTTTGTGTTTGATTGAGCTTATTTGGAAGCCCTCATTAGCTCTAACTGTATGTTTTTCCACCCTATAAGAAGTTGACTCCTACTTTCTTAGATGGTTGCACTTTTAAAATGTTACTACTGAAAGTTTAAAATAAAATGACAACAGTTAAAGCAGTGATCTTTTCATAAAAGAAACTAAGGGTAAGTGGGTGACCTAGCTTAACCCCTCACTATCAGAGGGTAAAGAAATACTAGTACATAATTTCTTTTCTAAATGGTTATACTATAACATTTTCCAAGAGCTTACTAGCTGAACCAAATGCACTCTTTCTCTGTCCCCAAAGCAACAATCCTCTTTAAGTTTACCATAAGATAGACCATATATCTACTAAGGTGAACAGTGATACTTGTCAATTGATATTATATTTTCAATTGGAAAATATTTATTTTGTTCATTATCTAAATATCTTTCAAGTATTTCACTGCTGCATTCAGGAAACAGTCACATGTTCAATTATTACCAACGAAACAATAATTCGAGGGTGGAGGTAGCATATTTGCCTCGGAGCCATTTCCTATGATTTACAATATAAATAAACTAAAATTAAGTCAGTGACTCACCTGTAACAGAATTTCTTTCCCATTGCGTATTGTTGCAACTGCAAATGGTCAGAAACAACTAAGCCAGTGCTTTCAATTGTTTTAATCATACACGGAACTTTCATAATTGACATTCATGAAATGGAAGATAGGTTCACTAAACTTCTAAGATTATTATATGCGTCAATGATTTACAGATACATCATAATTTCAACAAAATTTAAAAGTAGATGCAGTGATGTCCCTAAGGCATGTTAAAACCTTCAAAAGGTGGACCCAAGAAAATGTTTCTTCTGTTTCAAACTTTATGTACTTACACCCTTCAAAACATGCCATACTATGTATAGACTTCTTCTTTAGTGGTTGAAAATTATAACGAAACGAAGGTAGTTTCTTTCACATCAGTAGACATCATATGGTTAAGAAGAATCATGTTTTGAACACAAAAGTAACCATCTCATTAGTCGCTATAATAATATCCCATTAAAGACTAGGCAACTTAAAGGTATGTGCACAGAAGAAATTGCATATGCTCAAAACAGGACTAAGGGGAAAACTTGGTGACATCTAACTAGTGATTTTGGTTCACGAGATTTGTGTGTATTAATCATATGCCAACTTTGAAAAGATTGACTACAAATATCTTGAAAAACATACCAGGATCGGGTTGCTCATTACTATGGCCCAATTCCTGCATTCAGAGAAGAGGTTATATGAATAGAGAAGTCTAATCTAGCTGCATACATGTAAATATTAGCACTTATAATAGCTATGCATATCCGAGAGTATCATAAAGTCCATACTTTTTGGCTGCTGGCAGCTACATTTCCCATGTTATATCACCAAGAAGTTTCAAGTCAGGCGGTACTGTTCAACAAGAAGCCCCTACATCCACCAAAAGTACTACAATCAGTACAAATAAAACAACAATCGAATCATAATTCATAAACGGAATTCGATCAGAGAAAACAATTCCTGGTGAACAGTTTGGTTATTCTGGGATTTCAAAGCTGAGAAATGAACTCATCGGAATCCAGTACTGTATAAATGTGTGTGCACATGGTCTGCTAAAGAACTGTATAACTAACTGCAGCTTACGAGGTGTTCATCGTCCCAAAAGCAATTTAAATAAGACCAATACTCGGAAACGAAAAACGATATGCACGAAACCAATTGCTCACATGTAAAATCAGCACATATGAAGAAACACAAGAAAAATTAGAATTGGAATACTATAAAAAACGCACGGGCGAATTAGCAAACTCTTGAAAAACCGATCGATGCATGAATCGGAGCTGTGATCTCCACTTCCTACATATAGATGGAGAAGATGTGCAAGTAGAGGAGGAATTGGAATCACGGTACAGTTTCCAGCCATGAATGAGGAGAAAGGGGAACCACAAAGATGGGATTTTTTAGGGTGAAATTGAGAAGGAACAAATTCAATTAAGTGGGAATTAAACATCTCCGATCAAAGTGGAGCATAGAATCGGAGCTTTCAGGAAAAGGAATTGATCTTTTCTTCGATTCGATTCGATTCCGACGAAGTTCGCATTTTCTGCAATTGATTTGCGCGGCAAGGCTGAGTTTTTTTATAATTTTTGTATATATATTCTCTGATTTTTTAAAAATAACGAATAAATAATTAAATAAAGCAGAGAGTACAATCATCTAAAGCACAAACCAGAAATAATCATATTCTAATTTCTAGGGTTTTACAAGGGTACAGTCTCACTCCCATTTCCCAATTTCAAAACATGGCTGAAAACTCACCTCCGCCGCCGCCGCCGCCGCCGCCGTCGTCGCCTCCTCCATCAGAAGAACTACCCGACCCGAAAAGGCAGAAAATGTCAACCACCACCACCTCCACCACCTCCGACGAAGAAATTCCCCAAAACGGCGACGCAATTCCCAGAGCCCCCAAGTACAAGCGCCGCAAAGTCGCGATTTTCTTCGCCTACTGCGGCGTCGGCTACCAGGGGATGCAGAAAAACCCCGGCGCCAAGACAATCGAGGGCGATTTCGAGGAAGCCCTCTTTTTCGCCGGAGCGATCCCCGAGGACGAGCGGGGCTTGCACAGGCGGTTCGATTGGGCCCGGTCCGCCCGGACCGACAAGGGCGTCAGCGCCGTGGGGCAAGTGGTGTCGGGCAAATTCTTCGTCGATCCGCCCGGTTTCGTGGAGCGGCTGAACGCTCACCTTTCTCCGCAGATTAGGGTTTTCGGGTACAAGCGCGCGACGCCGTCGTTTAATGCGAAGAAGTTCTGCGATCGGCGGAGGTATGTCTATTTGGTGCCTGTTTTCGCGCTTGATCCGTCGTGCCATCGTGATAGGGAGAGCGTGATGGCCAGCGTTGGATCGGGGAATGAGCTTGTGAAGTGTGTTGGGTGCTCAGAGAGAGGGAGGAAGGTTTTTGGTGCTGTTGGAAAGCGCACTTTTGGTTCTGGCATTTCGTCGAACAATGGGAGTGTGTTAGTGGAAAATGAATCCGTAACTGATGTCTCTGTGCTTAAGCCTAGTGTTGAAAATGGGAATGGTGAAGCTCCGAAAATCGAGAAATTTTCGAAATTGGAGCAGGTTAGCGAAGTTTCAGTCTATGAGATTGCAGAAAAACGGAACGATAACGGTGGCAATGGTGCTGGAGATGTTGAGGATGCTGTGAAAATCGAGCAAAAGAGCGAGTTCTGTTACGGGGAGGCTGAGAAGGAGAGGTTCAATAGGATTCTCAAGTCGTACGAAGGGACTCACAACTTTCACAATTTCACTACCAGAACCAAAGCCGAGGATCCTGCTGCTAAGCGATACATTTTGTCGTTCAACGCAAAAACTGTGCTGAACATTGACGGAATGGATTTCATAAAGTGTGAGGTCGTGGGGCAGAGCTTCATGCTTCATCAGATACGGAAGATGATCGGTCTTGCTGTTGCGATCATGAGGAACCTCAGCCCCGAGTCGCTGATTGAGAAAGCTTTCGAGCAGTAAGTACTCTTCTCAGCTTCTGTATATCTTGTTTGCTCGATAATTTTAACTCAAAATCGAGTCTTGAATATCAGGAAGGTGAACATTAACGTGCCCATGGCGCCTGAAGTCGGGCTGTATTTGGACGAGTGCTTCTTCTCGTCGTACAATCAGAAATGGAAACACACCCATGAGGAGCTGTCGATGAAGGATTATGCAGAGGAAGCTGAGGACTTCAAAATGAAATACATTTATTCGCACATTGCTGCAACCGAGCACAAGGATGGGGCTGTGGCCGTGTGGCTACATTCTTTGAACTACCGCAACTATCCAGACTTGCGCTATGAAGATAAGGTGGCGGATGAGTGCCCGAGCACGGAGGTAGCTCCAATTGCTGATGGAAATGAGGCGGTCGAAAACTGCCTAGGCTCGAAGACCACTCCCGTTCCTGAGGGAATTAAGGCGGTGGATGAGTGCCCAAGCACGGAGGTAGCTCCCATTGCTAATGGAAATGAGGCGGTCGATAGCATCCCAAGCTCGAAGATCACTCCCGTTCCTGAGGGAAGTAAGGTGGTTGATGATTGCCCGAGTTCGGAGGTGGAGAAGGGCGAAAAAATGAATGTGGATGAGTGAGTAAGGTTTGAACTTAACCTTCTAATGTATTGAATTTTGCAGTGTTTTTTTGTCATTTTGATACAGTATTCTATAACTTGAAATTATAGAAAATATCACATGATTTTTAGTTGTGTAACTGTGTATGATCATTGAGATCAATGCTGTTTTAAGAACCAGAAATTATATTTATAATTTACGGGTCGTTCGGTTGCCATATTTACTCGTGGCTAAAAACCACGGGTAAATCTTATCTCGTTTTCTTTTGTTTTTTTTTCCCCACAAATTAGCTATAGACGATGTATTTTTACATACTTCCACGATGCTAAGATTATACTGTATCTTATGATTATTCATCTTGACGTCAACTCTATCACTAATTTAACCATTGACGAATTCCATTTTGGCTTATTCATAGTATATTTTGTTATTATCTTGTCTAACGAACCGAATACCTACTCATCTCACTTCCACGGTTCACCTCTTATTAAATTCATCTCCATTCAAATTTTGGGCCAAGTTAAAAATGTCCAACATCTATTTTTTTCAGACAAAAAGTATAAAGCCCAAACTTTGAAAGTGGCCCAAAACATGGATTCACGTTTTTTCCTAACCAAATTTCAAGGCCCAAAACGGAAGTTCATCTCATGCATGTCAATAATTATTAGTATAAAATTAAAAACTCAGTTATTAATACCTAAAAATTACTTTGGGGGGTTACTTAATCTTTTGGGAAAAATAAGATTATATTTGCACATTTTCCTTAATAAAATTTATAATAATTAATACTCCATCCGTCCACAATTAAGAGTCACACTTTTCTATTTCGGTCCGTCCCCAATTAAGAGTCACACTTCATTTTTTTACCATAAATAGTAAGTAGGTCCCACATTTCACTAACTCAATTCACTCACATTTTATTATAAAACCAATATAAAAAAATGGGTCTCATATTCCGCTAATTTTTTCAATCAACTTTTCTTTACATTTCTTAAAATCTTTGCTCGGTCAAAGTGTGACTCCTAATCGGGGACGGAGGGAGTATTTTTTAGGGTAAACATCAATGTCCATTACCTCTTCTTAGAATTCGAACCAGGATTTTTTTTTTCTACTACTATTAATTTGACGAGTTTAAATGTAATCGACAACAAGTGCTTTTTCTTTGTTTTGGGTTTAAATGCAAATACTACTATTGATTTACGTAAAATAAAATTAAAGAGGTTAGAATAAAATCTGCGACGATTACTTCAATTGGTTCACCACGTCTGCTTTATACTTGTCTCGTCCCCTCCAATCACTTCGTTGTCAGCCACTTTAATAATTACATTAGAAAAAAAATAAACTTGAACAATGAAATGAATTACAAATATGTTTAAGTAAATTGAGGTTTAATTTTCAAGTGGCAGACTTGGGTAGAAACAAGGACAGTCCTTCAAATAGGATTGGAATAGTTTGATCCTCTGTTGTCAATTTCTCCAATTTAAAGTTCTTTGGAGCTACATATATATCGTACAATAACAAAAATTTATTTTGAAACATATAGCACGACAACTTAATCACTCGATTTGTGGTCATAATAATAGATAGAAATATATACGGTCTAATTTTGTACACCTTTCGTCCGCGATTAGCAGTCCCGGTTGAGTTCGACATGCGTTTTAAAAATTATATACCTCTCCGTCCCACACAAAATGACTTATTTTTCTTTTCCGGACGTCACTCTTAAATTAACACATTTTATAAAATGAAAAGTATCATCATCTCTACTTTATTCACTTTCCAAATATTTTGTTTTCTCTATACTCTACGCAAAAAGCAACACTGCATAAAATCTTGAGCAAAAAAGAAATGATTCGCTTTATGTGGAACGAAGTGAGTATAAAAGAAAGTGGGTGGAAAAAAAATATACGAATGAGTATAATGCATAGTACTCCCTTAGTCCCATTTTAGGAGTCTCGGTTTATCATTTTTTAGTATCCCACATTAGGAGTCTCGATTGGAATATTCCAAAAATGCTAATAGGCCTTCCATTCCACTAACTTTTTCCACTGACATTTTATTATAAAAATGATAGTATATAAAAGTAGAACCCACATTCCACAGTTTTTTTCATTCAACTTTCCTTATACTTCTTAAAATTCGTATCGAATCAAATTCAAATGAGACTCTTAAAGTGAGACGAAAGAAGTAATAATAGTATGAATGGAATCAGGTAGTGGAACTCGAACGTTAGACCTATTTATTGAGACTCTTAATTACAGATGGACCTAAATAGAAAATCGGGACTCTAATCGTGTGAATGTACTGTAATATTGTTAAACAAAAAATGAAAACTCTTAAAATTATCTCTCAGTCCCACACAAAATGACTTATTTTTCTTTTTAGGACGGTCACTCTTAAATTAACACATTTGTTAAATGAAAAACATCATCATCTCTACTTTATTCACTCTCCGTATTTTGTTTTCTCTATACTCTATGCAAAAAACAACACTGCATAAAATCTTGAGCAAAAAAGAAATGATTCGCTTTATGTGGAACGAAGTGAGTATAAAAGAAAGTGGGTGGAAAAAAATTGTACGAATGAGTCATTTTTATATAATGCACAGTACTCCCTTAGTCCCATTTTAGGAGTCCCGATTTACCATTTTTTGATATCCCACACTAGGAGACTCGGTTGGAATATTCCAAAAATGTTAATAGGCCTTCCATTCCACTAACTTTTTTCTACTGACATTTTATTATAAAACTGATAGTAGTATATAAAAGTAGGATCTACATTCCACTATTTTTTTACATCAACTTTCTTTATAGTACTTCTTAAATTTGTATCGAATCAAATTCAAATGAGACTCTTAAAGTGAGATGAAAGAAGTAATAATAGTATGAATGGAATCAGATAGTGGAACTGGAGCGTTAGACCTATTTATTGAGACTCTTAATTACAGATGGACCTAAATAGAAAATCGGGACTCTAATCGTGTGAATATAATATTGTTAAATAAAAAATGAGTAATACTACTTCAATATAAAGAGTGCAATAGTAGCCAATCGCTTTTGCCAGACTTCACCTTCCTTAATTACGAGCTTATCTATGGATTCATCTCTCACTCTTCCTCTTTTTAACACCAAATTTTTGCTTTGTCACTTCTCACTTTATTATTAACCCTCTCTCTCTCTCTCCATTTACTCCCCTTTGCCCGCCAACCACTTTCTTGATTTTCCGGCGTGATGTCGCCGGAGAGCCCCCCAAACGGCGGCGAGCCCGTCCCCCTTGCCTCCCACAACGACGTCGTAAAGGATAGAACCCTCTTCTTCAACACCCTCAGAAGCTTCCACCACGCCCTCCTCTCCAAATTCTTGTAACAATTTTTTTTATAATATACATTTTCAAAAAACAATTAATCTCATTTTTATTTATTTATTTTTTGTGTAGGATTCCGGTGATCGGAGGGAAGGAGCTGAATCTGCATGTGCTGTATGTCGAAGTAACCCGAAGAGGCGGCTACGATAAGGTTATTTTATTTATTTATTTATTTATTTTTCCGACTTCGAAAAACATGTCAAATGCAAATGCAACCGCGACATAAGCAATAGTAGTAATTAATAGTGTTGTTGTTAATAATTAGGTTGTGGCGGAGAAGAAATGGAGGGAGATAAGCGCGGTGTTCGACTTCTCTCCGACGACGACGAGCGCCTCCTACGCTTTACGGAAGCACTACTTCACCCTCCTCCGCCGCTACGAGCAGCTTTACTTCTTTCGGAACCAAGCCGCCATGCTCAATCACACAGGTCCATTATCTTTATTTTTCGATTCGTATATTTTAAAAAATGTGTCAATTAGAATGAGACGTTTAAAAATGGAAAAAATGTACTATATCATTTAAAAATTTGTGGTGAGGACCTATGAATGTTGAAAGGAGGAATCATTTTAATGGAATATTTGGAATTATGGAATAGAATTAGGGAGTGGGATATTGTCCAGAGTGGAAATTCTTGGACCTATAGGGTGACATTAATTGAAGTGCTAAGTTGATGATAATAAATTAATAAATACGCACCACACATCATTTAATTTCTAGGCCACAAACGTTATTGTTCAACTTCCAAATCCTAGTGGCAATTTTGTAATTTCACCAACTTGTTTCTGATTGGCAAATTTTGTTTAAAAGGCAATATTGTCAGTATGTGTGTTTATGAATAGTTTTGCTAATTTTTATGTTCCCATTTGAACTATCTTAACTTCTTATTATCAACTTAATTAATATACATGGTTTTCTTATATTTTGTTTCATTTTCTAATATCCTTTTAGTGTTGGTATGTTTTCGGATCATTGGAAATTACAATTCTTTTAGTTAAATAATTTAGTAATAATTGATAAAAATATCCACTTTTCATTATTAGCTAAATGTTGGAAAAATTGTTGAAAATTAATTTCCACATTTTAGTGGAAATGACATTTATGGCATTGGAAGTTTGGTTGTTCATCATATGGAGTAATAATTTCGCGCATGTAATGTAATTATAAATAGAAATGTAACATGAAGTTATTTTAGTTAACTATATTTTCCTAATTAAAATGTCAAAAAAGTAAATATATTTTGAAGAATTTGTTTGAAAAGTGGATATTTTCATATCCGTTATTATGAAAATGTATTTCTTATATAGTGAAATTTTCTAAAATACACTTGTCTTTGGGGGCATTTTCGTCCTAAAAATTCTGTAAAAAATTGTGAGAAAAGGCTCGTAACTTGATTATACCTTAGTTCAGGGACATCGATGATATTATTTTTTTTCCAATGATCCTAATTTGCATTTGCACATATTGACAACAAGAGATGCACATTTGGTGCAGGCTCTCCCTCATTCCATGCCATAGGAACAATCGACGCCAAATTCGACTGCGGTTACCTGGTCTCGGTGAAGTTAGGGGACGAGACGCTCAACGGCGTGCTCTACCACCCGGGCTATCCAGGTGGCGCGGCCGCAGCCCCTCCCGCGTGCACGGCCCTGGTCCCCTACACTCCAGTGCCTCATCAGCCAGGTCGCCGGACAAGAAGGAGAAGGTCGACTGATCCGAGCCGTCCCAAACCCAACAGGAGCGGCTACAACTTCTTCTTCGCAGAGAAACATTCGGCTCTCAAATCTCTCTACCCGAACAGGGAGAGGGAGTTCACGAAAATGATCGGCGAGTCGTGGAACAAGCTCTCCCCTGAAGACAGAGTGGTGAGTTGAGTGTAGGTGATGTTCAAACTCAATTCAATCCTAATTTTGAAATTTGGTGCAGGTTTACCAGAACTATGGCTTGAAGGATAAGGAAAGGTACCAGAAGGAATTGAAAGAGTATAAGGAGAGGTTGAAGATGGGGCAGACCTTACCTTTTTGAGCTCCACAAATTCAAGACTGCTTTTTTAATTCATTTTGAGATCTAAAACTGAAACATACCTGCAGAGAGAGGCTTCCTTCCTTTGTTTATTCAATCTTCATGGAAAGGTTCTAGATCTTATACATCGTTCGATATGGACTAGGCTCGTCTGCTTCGTAGCGAAGAGCTATCGCATCGAAGCTGTATGTTTTTGAGTTGTTAGTTACATTAAATGACAGTACTCTCAATGAAGTCAAGGAAACAGGAGGCGATCAAATCAGCACCAACGAAAATTTTATAAAGATGATTGAAATTGAAACTATTCGAAGGAAAACTGCAAATTTGAACGATAGATACACATAGAAAGATGGCATACAAGATTGAGCAAGAAAAATGTTCAAAAGAAACTGAAGATCTAAGCAAGATATCTATCTATCTATCTATCTATCTATCTATCTATCTATCTATCGATCAGTACACACAAAAGACTACTAAAATCCATAGTCTTAAGATTTTCTGTTTAAACCATGAAAGAAACGGTGCTTTCTGCTCCCTTGGTGTCTTCGGGAAGCTTTTGAAGCGACATAGGAAATGAATTGTACCTGCAGATAATCAAAATTTTACTTTCACAATTCCATGAAAACCAGAAGAGCCACGGGAACCAACAGAAGAATCTTGCCTGATCTTAAACCACTCTATGACTAAAATGTGGTCAATGATTTTAGACAAACATCGTTTCCATATTTGTCAACAATATCATATGCTTACTACACCACTCGAAGAATCTTGCCTGATCTTAAACTACTCCACAACTAAAGCTATGGTCTATGATTTTAGTCTTAGACAAGCATCGTCTCATATTTGTCACCAACATATGTTTACTACATCACTCACGAGAAGAACATTACAAAACAACATGAAACTTTAGTCATCAGGATGCACCATTAGTCATAAATGCATCATGATAGATATCCGAGACAAATAGAGGTTTCAATTACAATACATCCATATGTCAACTTCTAGCAGCTAGAGGTTCTTTTGTAAGATAAGCAAAACACCTGAGAATTGTTCCTGATGCCATAATCGTGAAGTGAACAATTGTCATCGAGCAGCTTCTCGTTGTGGTGTGAAAGGCAAAAATTCGCCCACACGTGTCTCCTGAAATCACAAAAAAGAATTTCTCAAACTTTCACCATAGCATCAGGCAGCCGTCGAGTTTCAATATCATCAGTGGAGGGAATAAAACATCGTGAACCTAATATCGCAGGACATCAACTACAAGTCCACAGACTAATCCATGAAACAGAGGAACATGTCCTCAATCTTATTGGCTTTTCGTATGATTACACGCTTACATTATTCCATTTATTCATTTGAACACGACTAGTATATTCTAAAAGAGTACACACGAGTCACGACTACATTGCTTCTACCTTCTAGACAAAACAACTCATCGAAACATCGGAACCATTAATAGTAATGGTAAAGATAAACTTATACACAAAAGCTAAGTTGAATTTAGGGCACTCAGATTTGTATCTCACCACGAAATTTGACGATGACCCATCCTTGACTCCTCCATTTCATTCACTTTTTTCTTAACTGCCAGTTTCAGGTCCTTCAAAGTCGCAGTATTCATCAAGGCAACATCTTCACCACCCAAAAACAATAAGCAGAGAAATTAGGGCCTCAGCGTATTTGTGCTAAAACTAGTTACATCAAAGAAACCACCGAAGGTGTTTGTGAAAATGCGCAGCAGAAAACATTAAAACCAAAGATAAATACCGAAGGATGTTCCATCCAATTTCAGGACGGTGAGACGCATGGCGCTTCCGAGCTCCAAGTTGATGAGAGTGTCGACGTCGGACAACATAGGTTTCTTTGGAACGTCGGCGAGAACTGGATCAGTGAGAAGCGCCGCCAAGGTTGATTCCAATCTAGCCTTCTTGACGCTGCTGCTGTTGTACTCTGGCGCCGTGCTCACGGCGGCGGAGGTGGTGGTGCGAGGGTCCTCTTCCGGCTTCGAATCCATTTCTTCTGTGGCGCGAAACAATCGACTTCGAATTTGGGGGTTTGGGTGGAAATTCAAGGTCAAATTGAGCAAATTGGGGACAGAAACTAGGGGTTTAAGAAGAGAAGGTTAAGAGGGGAAGAAGAAGCAATGATCGATAGAGGGGAAGTGATGAAGATTAATGAAAGAGCTTTCAAAGAAAGGATTTTTATTTCACTTTGAAATTTGCATTATTACTAAAGAGTCTTTTTCCTCATAATGGATGGCTCATACTCGACTCCACACCAACGCTCGCAGTCGCCTACCCGGGCCGGCCCTCGAAATGGGTTCAGCCTCGCCGACGTTAGATAATTGGTCATCACTTATCGGAGTTGTGTTTCGTTCTCTTCGGTGTGACCACGTAATTTAGGAATTAAAAAAAAATTGAAATGGATGGTTTGTCTCTCTCTTCAACCATGGTCGGTTGGTTGCCAACCAGCAACCGCGTGGTCTCTCAAATGTGTTGATGAATCATCCAATCATATTGTGTCAAGACTTCACATATCTGAAAGGTTTTTGTTATCCTCGTGATAGGTAGGCATCGTCTCTTGTAGAACGTGTATGTATCTCGTCGTACCTCTTGCTAATTTTCTCCCAAAAGTCTTTGCTTATTATTGGTGGACGACGATTAGATCTTCGTTGACATCCACATTATGGATGTTGTCGAGACCGCGGGAGAACGACCCTACGGAGATTAGGAGTGAACCGGTTGACAGGCATTCCAAAATAGAGTAGCTTGTTTGGATCGAAAAATAAATTATTTGGATGGAAGCCTTTTATTGTAAATTTGTAATCCATAGTTGGAATTATTTGTTATAATTGGCATAGTGAAATTTGCAAAAAAAAAAAAAAAAAAAAAAAAAAATAGATGAGAAATTGAGAATGAAAAATGAATCTATTTTAGTGTGAGTGAAGTTAGAGAGAAATGAGGTATTGAGGGGATTTGAATAAAAATTCATTAAAAAATCTCCAAGAAATTAAAAGTTTCGAAGTTACTACTATGAAATAGAAATTCAAGGTCAGTCTCACGAGAAATTATAAAATCTCAAATTTTGAATTCAGATTTAGGAGTTTGAGTGTCTTTAGATTTTAAATGACATTTGCCTGAAGAAAAAACACCAAAGCAAACATATCACAAAACTTGCAGTGAGTTCAAGGAGATGCCGAAAACAAGACATTGTCACAGTAGCGAACAAAATGAATTCCTATTCTGATAAGTTGTAATGTCGAATCATTAGTTTCTACTGATACGAATACCTCTTCGAGTACAAAGGACCACATTTAATTGTGAACAAAAAGTGTAGGAGAGCTGAACTCACTCCTCCATACGATTGTCCACTGTCTCCGGTTTGGAAACCTTGACCTTGACAGGTAAGGTGAGTGACGGATCTCGTAGAAGAGCACCTGGAGCTTTGACCATTGAAATGCTCTGTTCCAGTTCCCTTGCTGCCTCCCTCTGCAACTGGGCCTTCTTCGGCTTCAGTCTGTCCAGATTCACAAGGCACGTAAGTAGCTAGTAACACCGAGTTTATCAAGGTCACAATATTGGAAAAAAAAATGTTACCTCTTAGCAATGTGTCTGGCCTCTCTGTCGACTCTGACTTTGTCGATTTTCTTGATGGCCTTGAGAGTGTTCTCAGTCACATTCCTATCGTATCTCTCAGGTCTATTCCGCTTCCTCTCAAACTCAAAGGTCGAATCCTTTTCGATGCACATAATTTAACAAAAAGAAATACTAGAACTAGAGTGCTAGAAGATCCATAGCAGAATGTTTACCTGTGTCATGTCCTTTCCGTGCAACCGTCTGTAAGCCTTGGTCCATTTTACTTTCCGGGGATTCCTCTTCATTTTGAAGTTCTTATGGCACTTAGATCGACAAAATCTAAAGATCTGCAACCAAAACGATAAGGATTCATACACTACAACTCTACAACTATACATTAAACACAATGGAACATCTAATCAGCAGTATTTATATCAACATCAACGCATTATACGATACAACGATTTCTTACTCTGCCGAAAATGTAAGACATGAATGAACAAGTCAGATAGATATAACAATCAAGCTATCAAGCAAAAAACACAATTAGCCAATTTTTCCTTTTCTCTTCACCCCAATTTTATCAAGCAATCATCATTAAAGTGCAATTAACAACCTAAGCAACTCAAGAGAGTAAAAGGCATCCAATTACTCTATTAGGTTTATACACAATTAACAAAATTGAAGAAACAAGCGGAAAAAAGTAATTGGAAATCAACAGGAATAGATTTAGCCACAGTAAAAGCTGTTACCTTCGCATCATTACGAACATACTGAATCCCATGGCCCGGGTAAACTGTAGAAGAACAGAACCAGCATTTTTCCAACCTCATATTTTCCCTGTTGCCCTAATTATCCCACACTGCAGAAAAAATCATTAAACAGAATGCTAGAAACAAGTTGTGTGTGCGTATTTAACATTAAAATCATGAAATTGAAAGCGCGGATTGTAAAGGAAGATGAAAAATCGGAGATCGAGAAAGAAGAGAAGCAAACCTGGCGGCGGGAATTTGAGGAGAGGAGACTGAAGGGTGAAGAAGAGAGGTTAAATCGAGAAGATGATTCTCGTATCAATTCGACTTTAAAAAACGCTATGGAAGAGGATATTTATGGGTGAAATACTAAAATTAGAATAAATTTTTTAAAATACTAGTAATAATATTTTTTAATGTATTAGAGTCAAACTAAATATATATGATTTTATCAGTAATTAAGTTTGAATTATTTTTTCAAAAAAAAAAAAAAAAAAAAACTTGCCTAGTACTTAAGTTTCATTGTTTTTTTTTTTTTTGCCAAGTATAGTTATTAATTATTATAAGTAGGATATTAATCTCTTTCAATATGTATTAACCTAAATTTATATTTTATTAATACTTTAAAATTAATAAACACAAGAAGTTACCGATCCATGGTATAATTAAGATATTTTGAGCTTGATATTCTTATAAAATGTCAAAAAAGGATATTATACAACGATTTTAATTTACTACTACATTTTTTCCCCAAAATAATAAATAAATCGATTATTTTTGTATCCATAATGAAAAATATTACATAGTTTTAAAAAGTGTAAAAAATGTCTACAGTTTCAATCAAATTTTAAATAGATTAATTTCAAAGTTCACATTACAATAAAAACTACTAATTGACAAACAATATTAGAAGAAAAACTTGATATTATTTGTTGCAGGAAAGTTTTGTATAGTTGTATTGAAGGCTAAATCATTTTCGTGCACATAACATACCTCCAATTTATGCATTGGGGTGATCCAAACTACATCGTTTTATCAACAAAAGAGCATAAGAAATGTATACAAGTTAGAAGTAGTTTTGTTAGATCATCTCAAAGATTGATCTTTTTTGTCAGCTTGAACCTTTGTTTCGTGTTCTTCGCCATCCGGCCCTCCATCGTCTGCTTTTTCCGAGCAAGAGTAGTCGAGCGTGGCTGTAGTTGTGTATACCGAAAAACATCATGCTGCATCTTCATTCTTCCAGATTTCTCTTCTTGGTAGCTCTCTCTTCTTCGAAGATCTGCACACAAAAACTCGTTAAACGCATCAGATTCGAGCTCCCAGAAGAGAGTAAAGGGTGATCACAGCTACCTTTTTGCCTATGCTTTGCAAGATCTCAGTGATTTCAGAAAACTCAGGCCTTAAAGATGGATCCTGCTGCCAGCAACGTTCGAGCAATTCCACCACTAACGGATGAGTGTGCCTCGGGATTGTTGGCCTTAGACCCTGTAGTTTGTGACACACACAGAATAGGATTGAAAACGCTGAATATTTGAGAACGAGATTCCAACAGATTTATACCTTCTGGACGACTCCCACAGCCGCCTGCAAAGGAGTCAGTTGTGCATACGGAACCTGGCATTCGATAGTGAAAGGGCGTTAACATATGGTCCTACTCATAAATCGGAAGAACATATCTTGACAAGTTTCAACCTTTCCGGTGAGAAGCTCCCACAGCGTAATCCCAAAGCTAAAAACGTCGGCTTTGTGGTTATACGCCTTATGCTCAATAACCTTCCAATCAGCAAAAAACAAGCACAAGTAAGAGATGGTATCCAATGCTTCGCTCCAAAGGAATGCATGTTCGGGTTATGGATTTCTGAAAAATAAAGATAAGCGCACCTCTGGTGCCATCCAGCGATAAGTTCCAGTTTCTGCAGTCATGACTCCCGACTGAGCCAGCACTCGAGCAACGCCAAAATCAGCAATCTTTACCACCTGCACCACGTGACTTCTTATAGAACTTGTAATTATTCAATGAAGCAAGATTTTAACCGGAGACAGTGGCAAAGTTTCATGATCGCTTACCTTGTTATCGTCCATTAAGAGGTTAGCAGCCTTTAGGTCTCGGTGAATTATGTTATTTTGATGCAAATAGCTCATTCCCCGAGTGACATCAATCGCAACCTTCAGCGTGGCTGGAAGCTTGGGAACGCCCTTTTGCTTATGCAGGGCATCGTACACACTTCCACCCGACATAAATTCTGAGAAAAGAAGAGGTTAGTGACAAACTCTGATCCTCCATCGGGTATGGAGTTGAAACATAGTTCATGGAGCAAATATCACTGAAAAATCAAGAATATATTACCAGTAACGATGCACAGGAGTGGAGGTCTTGTACATGACCCGATAAATTGTACGACATTTTTGTGCCGAACTTTCCTGAATAAAAGATTAACAACTGAAAATCAAAGAAATGAAAAATGTAGACATAAATAACCAAGCACGGTGTAGAAGTTAACCTCAATATGTAGACTTCCTGGGTGAACTCCCGTTGCACGTCTTTGTTAAGGGAGTCAGTCTTGAAACATTTGATGGCCACATCTTGACTACGAAACAAACCTTTGTACCTGCAATTATTTGAGTTCAGATGACTCAATCCAAGTGACACCGACATAGAAAACTATTGCGACAGAACTCACGTGTCTCTATTTGACCCTGTGGCGATCTTGTATTCGAACTCCAACAAATTGGCATCAATTTCCCAGACATCGTTCCCGTCAATAGGAATTTCCACATGGCGCGATGGCATATTAAATCCACTCTGCCCCAGCTCGATAGCAGGAGATAATAATAGCTCTTGTTTAACTGACTGTTTCTGCAGAAAAAAGTCATAGGAATAGATTCAAACAAAGCTAGAAACAATGTTTCTAGACATGGTTATTCTCTTTTTACCTCAATGTATGGAATTTTTTTCACTAGTGTGGCTCTGAGACGATCAACGCCCTAAGAATAAAACGAAGTTATTATGAATATCTCAGAAGAACATGATGAGACATGACTTTGGCTAAGAAATTTTCACTGTGAGGTTCGAACATCATAGATAATGTGAGCCTCGGTTAAAAAGAACAAAAATTACCTCTTCCCAGCCATCAACGACGAAGACATCGAGTGAATACCCATCAACTGTGCAAAAAGCATGAGCCTCTTGGATGTTCAAGCCAATCTCAGACATAAGGCATGTTAACTGAAAAAGATGAGAGGCTAGGATGCTTTACAGTTGTTAACAACATTGCATTAGCAAAAATCTACAAAGATCGTTTATCTATCATTTCTTTGCTTTTGAGGATTGTATACTACAGCAACGGGACTCAGAAATAAACAGGCAATATTACCCCACTAAGCAGCTTGGTTTTGTCCTTTGTTGATATTGTTATTTCATGCATTGGCCTGCAGAAGTAAGAAGTAACGAAGGATTAATGTTGCACCGCTGTTCATTCTATCAGACGAAAGCCCAAAAGCTCAGGGGCAAAGTAAGACACTAGCAACAAATAAAAGAAAGCTCATCTGGCTCAAACCTTTCAGAATATTACCGCAAAAAGAATGATTTCCTACTCACGGAGCTATTTTCATCTTGGGCATCGGATTCATCTCCTTCATTGGCAAGTTCAAAATTTGCTGATGGGCCGAACGCAGGTGGAGGATGAATACTGAAATTTATAAACAAATATGGATACTTGAATATCAGTTCTAAACTATGATTAATAAGCCAGAGAAAAACAACTTCAAAGATGTATCTAATATGACAAGGACCTATCTAAAAGCAGAGTATTCCCTCCTTTGCTGAAGCTTGAATGGACAGTATTGCCAGAATTTCCATCGCAGTTGGGCCGAACCTGCATCACATATGCACTACTAAAAGTCGGTTATCCATTGCGATTGCAGATTAAGTGAAAGTTTCGACCAAGCTATTCAATATCGATGTGTATAGCATCCATTCAGCAACTTGCACCACCAATACAACCAATCTAATTGCATATGGTATAACACAAAAAACCATGTCCACCACAGATTTTAGTACCCTTTTACATGGCCTAACAGCTGCAGATGGTTTCTACGATATACCTGCACAAGGCGCACATCGACAGCTGGCCGTGTGAGAGGATCACGCGCCATGCTCAATAGTCTCTTGTGCACCAGGACATCCTCTGCCCTTTCAGTATTGACATCCAAAGCATAGCTACAGAACAAGGCAAAAACTCAGTAAATAAAGATTGCATTTTTACTTACCCACTTGAACATAATTCACAGAATCCTTCCTACAATTTACCTAATGATCACTCACACCAAAATCCCAAACGCAATCAACACAAATACTCTTCTTTCCCCCCTTTTCTTGAACCCTTCGCCACTCAAATCACTCAATCACAATAAATCAAAACAAGAGAAGAAATTACCGAAGAGGAAACATGTTGAAATGCTCCCACAGCTGATCTTCAAAACCCGGCTCAGAAGCCTCCTCAATATCCAATTCTCTCAACCTATGCAAAACTTCATGAAAGACTTCAACTTTCTGCCTCCTTTTGCGGGTTTGAAGCGGCGACCACTCGGATTGCCGGCTGCTGCAGCTCTGGCTATCATCTCCCATCCAAAAATTCAAAGAAAATTCTCCAAATTGAAAAAATCCCACAGATAATAAAAGACACCTACAGCTACAGGGCAAAGGAATATGCACTTTGATTCAGATTCCAATCATTCACACACAACAAAGAATGTGGTAAAGGAAAGGCTAAAAAAGGGGGAGTTGGTGGGGTGTGATGTAAGAAAACTATGAATATATGATTTGTTTGTGATGCAATTTGCATGAAAAATACTAAAGTTTTGATCTTGACGAAAGAATAAAGAATGGTTGGATAAAAAGACTCCATTTTTGTAATGAATGTTGACGAGGATTCTAATGAAGCTTTGCTTGTATCACCCTATTGCTTGTCTACTTCAAGACTGAATCTTTCGATTAAATTAATGTATGATTCTGCAGATAAAACAATCGAGGGCCAGACCCACCCACCTTTTGGGTTTATCCAATTGGATTGTCGGATTTCCATTGCGCAAGGTGATTGCGATGGATTTTTATATTGATTTGGGGTTTTGTTATGGTAATTGCGATGGGGTCCAATAGATTAGTGGGCCTAATTTATTTAATCATCAAATTATAATTATAACATGATTGGTTTTTCATATGCTTATGCTATATTAAAGAATTTTGAACCAACCGGTCGCAACACCGTTGGCAGTGCGGACCCTGCTACCCGCTGGGAGACTTTCAGTCTTAATCCGCAAGCCTGGTCGAGTAGGATTAATCGGATTCTGCCAAAAGACGAATTCGGTACAACTGTGGTTAAACCAAAAAAAAAGAATTTTGATTCCCATGTCGAGTAGGATTAATCGGATTCTGCCAAAAGACGAATTCGATACAACTGTTGTTAAACCAAAAAAAAAAAGAATTTTGATTCCCATAAATCGATTTGCAATTGATCGATTCTATAAATAGAGGCTTCAATTTGTTTGATTTACATTAATGTTTTTATTTGAAAATAAATAAAATAATAAATCAGTATAAGCCCAAGTGATGTGGGTCAAACCGGCCAGGCCCGTATGCATGGGACAGATGGGCCCATAGTCCAGTACATACAATATATAGATTTTACTGAAAATGAATTTTCCTTTCTTGAAAATACTATTAGTAACTAGAGGCTTTATTTACTTCTTCTTCACAGATAAAAAGTTACTCCTTCCGTCCCGGATAATTCGTCTCAGTTTCTATTTCGATCCATCCCACAT
This sequence comes from Salvia hispanica, assembly GCF_023119035.1. Classification (NCBI taxonomy): domain Eukaryota; kingdom Viridiplantae; phylum Streptophyta; class Magnoliopsida; order Lamiales; family Lamiaceae; genus Salvia; species Salvia hispanica. Next base: position 56,778,516 of record NC_062968.1, on the reverse strand, counting down.
AATTTGTCCCACTTCACTTTTACCATTTTTGGTAGTGAGCCCCATATTCCACTAACTCATTCCTACTCACATTTTATTATAAAACTAATATATAAAGGTAGGACCCACATTCCACTAACTTTTTCAACTCACTTTTCATTACAATTCTTAAAACTCGTGCCCGGTCAAAGTGACCCGAATTATCCGGGACGGAGGGAGTAGTTAATTATATTTGTCTTTATAATTTATCTGCTTCCCTCAAAGTGTATTAGAGCATCTCCAAGGAGAGAGGTAAATGAAAGGATAAAGTCATATAAATATCATATTTATCTTTTTTTTTTTTTAGGAAAGATCATTCTTCAAGAGAAAAATATTTGAGAAGGTATTATATTTTTCCCATTTTGAAGAGGTATTTTTACCTCTCCATCAATGGAGAAGTAAAATCATATAACCACCATATTTGCCTTATTTCCATAAAAAATCATTCTCCAAGAGGGAAGGTATTTGAGAAGGCATTACAATTTATGTTTCTTTAATGCATTTTGTACTATTATTTTTTTTAAATGATTGATATTATTTAGTTAGTTAAATTAGGAATTTGCGTATCTTTTCCGTATCTTTGTTTTCTTATTCAATAAGTTAGGGCATAATATTCTAGTATTATAAATATGGCATAGATTGTTATTATTTGGATCATTCAATCAATCAATAGAATATCAATATTATCATTCATTGGCTTCTCCAAAATGAGAAAATCGTCTTGCTTGACGAGAGAGTCGGGCACTTGCCCGCGACAGGTATTTATCGATCGCCGATCTACAAATGCCGATTAGCCCGATAGGAGGTTTATCCTATCAATGATATACCTTTGTATATATTTTTTCGTTGGAATGTAGAGTAATTAATTTGGGAATCTTTGTCTGAAGATAAAACGAAACATTAAAAGCACACAACCCATTCTCTATTCTTTGCAATTTATTGCTGAGATTCTCTTTTTATTTATTGCAATCGTAATTATCGAAGAGCGCAACTCTATTTGAAGCCACTTCACTCATTTACTACTCTCAACTAACCCTACATATACTCTCTATAACTTACCATTACTACCTGTATCTATAGCTCTTCAAAACTCCATTTTGAAGCAAACACTTTGTAAAGTGTAATACTACTTCCATGTGTTTTACATTTTTTTTCTACGTTATTCTCTTTTATTTTACTCTTTCTCCATTTAACTAATCGGGTTTTCATTTTGAGTTGAGGAGCGAAACTGGGAGGTGATCTATTAAGCTTAAAACGAGATTGTGTTCGAAATTCATAGATTATATTGTATGTTAAAGCTTGACATGAACGATCGATGCTCAAAACCGAATTTTTGATTTATCATGATCTAGGTGAATGATGCTCACGGTTGTTATGGTATTTCAAGCTGCTCTATAGTTTGACACTTCAAAATTCAAGCTTAGAAATTAGATGCGGTATTAATTAAAATCTTCAAATCTTCAAATATAGTGCCTTAAGCTACTTTTGGATTAATAATGAATAGACACTCCAAATAATTTCTTTTGACTAAAATGTACAGATGAATAGTACTACTACTACTTCAGAAAGGGTAGAATCCCAATTGGCATGTATATTTTGGGAATTATGAAGTAAAAGGCATATTTAATTACTTATTAACGCTATATTAAATCTTGAGATGTGATTGACAATAACGCTCTATGTATTTTATGGTCTTTCTAATAATTTTATAAATATATTAAGACCATTAGAAGAAGTCACTGGTTCCTCAAATAAATTACTCAATAAAGGAAGTGTTTGGTAAACTAAAACAATCAGTAATCAAGCTATTTGGACTTCTAAGTTATTTAAATATTTTTGGTAAGTTCTTTCTTCCCCTCTTTCTTCTTCTTCTTCTTCTTTTTTTTTTTTTTTGAAAAAAAGAAGAAGATAACGATGCTAACTAATTTAAGGTAATAGTAACTAATAACTAATATCAATGATTTTTAGTAAGTTCTGTCTTCCCCTCTTTTTTTTTTGTTTTTTTTTTTTGAAAAAAAGAAGAAGATAACGATGCTAACTAATTTAAGGTAATAACTAATATCAATGTTGTATGTTAAAAATATCAACACAAATATATAAATTTGTCAACCTTATTGTGTTCATAAACTTATGTCTTTGTATTGATATTTAAATTTACATGTTTATATTGATATAATTATGTTTTTATGTTTGATAATTTTAATACACAGAATTGAAATTTATTAGTTATTACTGTAAATTAGTTAGCACACTAACGCAACCCGAATGATGCATATACATTGAAGTAATAGTAATATATGTTTACATATTGTCGTGTGAACTACCACAAAATGAAATCCTTATTAGTGTACTACACAATAGCTGGTTTAATATAAACTCTCGAAAAAAAACTTTTCTGCTTATATGCATATAGATATTTAAGAACAAATAATTGCATATAGACTTAGTCCAACTCTTAAAAAGTAGAAATGAAAGTATAATAAAACATAAATCATTAAATTAAAAGGCTTTTGCTTACGAAGGAGTACTAGAAGTGTGTGTTTCCTAATTTGCTGATCTAACATCTATTAATACTTCCAAAACTCCATAAATATCAAATACTACATTTTCCAAAAAGATAACGATGTGATAAATGAATAATATTATTAGGTAGACTAAGTGCACAATAGTAATATATATCTTAAATCAAAAGGAAATTAACCAGTACAAAGTCTAAAAAACAGATTAATTAATCTGATTCATAACATAATCAAATTATAGCATATGTAGATTCTTAACATAACATAAACATAAAAAAAAAACAATCAAGAATTTCATCAATATTACCTAAAAAACAAACCTTTAAAGCTTGGTGCGGTGTTGCCACAATATGATACTACATGAAACAATCAGAAAGATATTGGCACGGCTCAATCAGACTTGGACTATCACCGTAAGAGTTCATCTGAGTGAATCGAGCCAACATCATTCCGACTGTTTCAACGTTTTTTCTCTGCAAACACACTAGCTAGCTTGCTCTCATTCTATGCCCTCTTCTTTTCTGTTAAGAGAAGAAAAAAAGCATTGAGAAGTGGTATTGATTCAGTGGCTTTAAAAGAGGAGAAGGGTTGCAATGTTGTTGTGAGTGAGTGCTTTTAAAATCCAAGAAAGAGGACCAGTGCCATTAATGGCAACAGATGACCCATAAATACATTATATTCCTCTCTCTGCATTCAATTTGGAGGAATCTCTTTCTCCCATCCTTTTTTTCTTCTCAATTTTGTGGTCTACATTTATTTCTATATGCATGCGATCTCATCATCTTATATTGATACATATCTATATACATCTAATTTGTTTTGTCATTATATTAATGCTTATTACCAAATTGCAGTAGCCCAAATCAACCTTCTGTGCTACTAATATTTAAGATAAATTAGTACAAATTTTATTTTCGTTTATAAGATCCAAAGAGAAAATAATAGAGAATAAATCTATTGAACCATATTAATTAAGACCATAGAATAGATTGGATTTGGTTACTCACGGAGTATTAAAGTCAACTTATTAGTCAATATACCTTTTTGGGAGTATTAAATAAATAAATCCAATATGCATTCAAAGGGATACCGATTCCTAAAACTATAAACTTTGGTCAAATTTTGGTATTTCCCAAACTTTAAAATTAACCTAAAATATCACAAACTTTATATTTTGTTTGTTATTTTTCATGACAACTCAAATAAGATATCTTCAGCAAAATTCTTATAATGTGGGCAACTATAGAATGTTTATGATATTTTAGATTGTTTTTTATGTTTGTGACAAGTAGGATAAAAAGCTACGTAGAAAATCACGTAAATTTAGAATTTCCAAGTAGGAAAAAACATTGCACGGAAATTGGTTGGATATAGTGATTGACCTGCCATAAGAAATACTCCCTCCGTCCCGGCTAAGATGACACATTACTTAGCCGGCACAGAATTTTAGGAGTTATTGATTAAAGTGTTTAATTGGAGAAAGAAGGTGAATGTAAGTATTAAAGTAGAAAAATAAAGAAAAATGGATATTTTAATAGGAGTGAGAAAAAATGATTGAGTGTATTAATTGGAGAGATAAAGTTATTAAAAAAAGAAATATGTCATCTTAGTTGGGACAAACTAAAAAGGAAAATGTATCATCTTAAACGGGACGGAGGGAGTAATAAACAAAATGTAAAGTTTATAATATTTTAGACTAATTTTAAATTTCGCGAGAAATATCAAAATACGATCAAAGTTCGTGATTTTAGAGATAATATTCTAACTCAAAACCAATCTAAGCCCAATGTGACCCATGCAATTAGTTAGCCCGAAAAATAACACTCTTATTATCTCTAAGAAAAAAGAAGAAAAATTAGAAATAAAAAGATTATGTATGAATTTGTTCTCTCTCTGATGCAATTCACCAAGCTCAGCTGAATAATGGAAACTATAACCACCGCCACCACCACCACCACCATCACCGGCGCCGGCTCTCTACGCCTGTTCTCTCCTTTCAAATCCAAGCAACCTCCTCTCCCTCGTCTCCTCCGATGCTCAATTTCCCCCAAAAGTAAGCTTCCTTTTTTCCCCTCTCTCAAGCCCTAATTTTGATTTCATATTCCCGATTTCAGCCCTTTTTCCGCTTCTGCAATTTCACAGATGGCAATAACAGCGACGGAAAACTCAACAGCGACCGCGATCTCAGTTCCGATTCCGCCCTCGCCCCAATTTTAAGCAACGGAACCTTCTCGAAGGACGATGCGATGGCGCTGGTGCTCAGCGCCGCGAACGTGGGCGGGTGGACGACCGGGTCGGGTATGGAGGGCCCGCCCGTTCCCGCCGGTTCGGATTCCGATTCCGTTACGGAGCGCGTGTCCACTTTCCCGTGGTCGCTCTTCACGAAATCGCCTCGGCGTCGGATGCGCGTGGCCTTCACTTGCAACGTCTGCGGCCAGCGCACCACTCGCGCCATCAATCCTCATGCCTACACCGACGGCACCGTATTCGTTCAGGTAATGCCTGTGATTATTAGCATTTTGGTTATGAGATTGGGAATAGTCAATGTCATCTTTGTGTCCACAGAATTGGTTGATGAATATTTGATCTTGATGCTGAATTGGTTATGAAATTGGAAGTAATCAATCATATCTTTGTGTCATCAGAATTGGTTGATGAATATTTGATCTTGATGCTGAATTGGTTATGAAATTGGAAGTAATCAATGATATCTTTGTGTCCACAGAATTGGTTGATGAAAATTTGATCTTGATGCTGAATTGGTTATGAAATTGGAAGTAATCAATGATATCTTTGTGTCATCAGAATTGGTTGATGAATATGTGATCTTGATGCTGAATTGGTTAAATAATTATTCAGATGTATATTGCATATTATTGATAATCGATCAAGATTCATGAACACTGAATTGGGGGAAAAAACAGATCTTTATCCTCATTCCTCAGCAATTGTATTTTGTTGTTCTTTATATTTTGGGGGAAATTGCTACATGGCTATTTGGTTGTGAAAGATTGTGTTTTTGGGGAAGTGATTCTACTTTGAGAATTCGTAAGCATAGATGGTGCTTGTATCTGACTATCTGTAGCCAATAACATAAAAAAATATATGAATCGGAGTGTTAAGGTTCTGGGATTTTTACTAGGCAAATTGAAGTGTGCTGAATTCTTTGATTCTATGATTCTTTGTTGTGTGTAAAGAAGTGTGCTGAATTCTTTTAAAGGAGTACTCCATATCTAAATGGTTGAGGTGTAAAGTGTTATAGTATGTTGTTGGCGACGAATCAGGAGTGAAAGAAAACCTCTTGGTGGTTTTAGATTCTTGCCATTATTTTAGCTTTGTAGAAGTTGAATATGAAATTTAAGATTTGTAAATCTTCTAAATGTTAAGCTAAGCTAAAAGCAGAAAGTTTTCCACCAGTGAAGAGTCTCAACTATTGTTAGAACTTCTTTTGTGAATGCATCTTTATGCACCAATCAAATATTGTACTAAGGTGCAAAATAATGAGTGTCGTTTTGTCTGTCAGTGTTGTGGTTGCAATGTTTTTCATAAGCTGGTGGACCATTTGAATCTATTCCATGAGATGAAGTGCTACGTGAATTCGAGTTTCAATCCAAATCCAAACGATAACATGAACATCAAATATCTGGACATGGATGAGGACAGCAACGACAGTACTTTTCCGCCTTTCTGAAAGGTCGGAAATGCTAGTGACACTTTCATTTGTATGGCTGTACATATTTATTCACATCATTGTTCATGTAATGTAAATAGGATGTTATTGTTGTCGATATTTGTATCAGATAGATCTGTACTGGCATAATCTGTACATTTTACGATATGATGGCCGATCATATCTGAACCAAAGTAGACTGAGATACTTTACTCTTTGTTGGTGATTCCTTATGTTTATTAATGTAGAACTGCACAGCCTTTTCTAATACTTAGTGTCTTTGTTAGACATTATACTCTTATAGTCTGTTTGGTAGCATGGAATTGAGAGTGTGGACTTGGAATTGGAGTTTTTTTTTATTCCAAATCCATTATTTGGTTACGTCATAATGTTTGAAATTTAGAATTGAACTAGCGTAACACCTGTGCGATGCACATACCTTATATGTGTTCATATTCTAGCCAACTCACTTCATTTCAAGCACTTTTATTGGGCTCTAGATAATTTTAGGTTTGGGTCAGTCGTGCTCTAGGCTGGATTTCTTTTGTTTGAAGTTTCCGGCCCTAATGCCAATTTTTTGGGTTTCAGGCTTCGGGCTTCGGGCTATATCATATCATGCTAGAAATTTCGCACAAAAAAAATTAGAATGTACTACCTCCGTCCACGAAAATTTGTCCCATTTTTTCATTTCCGTCCGTCCCCCAAAATTTGTCTCATTTCACTTTTACTCTCTCCGTCCCAAGGAAGATGACCCCTTTCTTGGGCGGCACGGGATTTTATGCAACTTTATTTTGTGTGTTAAGTGGAGAGAGTAAAGTAAGAGAGAGGGAATAAAGTAGAGATAAATGGGTTTCCATTTTAAGCAATGGGTCATCTTGATTGGGACAAACTAAAAAGAAAAGTGGGTCATCTTCAATGGGACGGAGGGAGTGCCATTTTTGGTAGTGGACCCCATATTCCACTCACTTATTCCTACTCACATTTTATTATAAAACTAATATATAAAAGTAGGACCCACAATCTACTAACTTTTTCAACTCACTTCCCATTACATTTCTTAAAACCCGTGTCCGGTCAAACCGGGACGAATTTTCGTGGACGAAGGTAGTACTATTTTTCTGATATTTGTATTGTTTGACAAATAGGTAGTGATTTTTCAATAAACTATTATAAAGACATTTTTTTTCATAAAAAAAATACTCCCTCCGTCCCGCTTTAGGAGTCCCGGTTGATCAATTTTGGGCGTCCCGCTTTAGGAGTCCCGGTTGAAATAAATTAATAAAAAATACCTACAAAGTGTTAAAAGTGGGTCCCAACATCCACTACAACTAATAGAAAAGTGTTAAAAGTGGGTCCCAAACATTCACTACAACACTTATTTATTGGACAATCAATTAAAAGTGGGTCCCAACATCCACTACAATATTTACTTATTACACACTCAAACACTTTTTTCTTAAAACATGTGCCCGACTCAACCGGGACTCCTAAAGCGGGACGGAGGGAGTACTATTGTTTCAATTTTCATGCATTTTCTTACCAAGCGTTGGTGCAAAACAATAGGGTTATAAAACCATAATAACAACTTCCAGATATGAAATCGACATACACCATATTTGATAGTACCAAATCTGTTTTCAATTTTAAAAGTTTCAAAAGACAATTTTTTTAAACAAAATTCCATTATCAAATTCAGAAGAAGAAATTTTGAAAATGGGATAATTAGGAAATATTTACTTAGTTTGTGATTCTCTTGAGATAGCCTTACCTTATCGAACTACCTAAGAAATAATGATACTCTTAACATTGTCTTTAAATTAAATATTTTGTCGAGCCTAATTTTTAGCGTTTGAGGAGCTTATCATTTTTAATTACTTATTCTGAATTTAGTTTTCTAAAGATATGAATTTTTGTGGCCTCTAATTTAATAGTGTACTTGCAATCATCCTCCCATTGAAGTACATTATGGATATGGTTGTACTACACTAGTTGATTTCATTCTACATTTACCTCATTGTTTGTTTTCTCTTATTAATAACTTCCAATATTCCAAAACGAATTACTTGTGTTTGATTTGATTATTGATCCAACAAACAAACACCACACAAAATCTAGCCTAAACATGGCCATTTTTACTATTCCCACATATAAACTCCACTTGGTTTCCTCATTTTCCTATTGCTACACAATTCCTAAATATGGCCACTCTCACCTCTCCATTTACTCCCGTGATGACTTCATGCTTGAGCCCTAAACTCTCACACCCGACCCCTAAGGCCCCCGCCACGAGACTGGTCGCTGCTGGAGCCAGAGCGCCCAGGCTCGTGGCGAGAGCCTTTGCGAAGGGCCTGGCGGCGGCCACAGCTGCACTCGCAGTGAGTGCAGTTGTGGCCGGCAACGCCATGGCCATTCAGATCACTCTTGGCAGTGACGACGGGGGGCTAGTTTTCGCCCCCCAGAACTTTGAAGTGGCGTCCGGCGAAAAGATCATCTTCTTCAACAACGCCGGATACCCGCACAACGTGGTGTTCGACGAAGACGAGGTTCCGGCCGGGGTCGACGCGGCGAAGATATCGATGCCGGAAGAGGACCTGCTGAACGCGAAAGGCGATACGTACGAAGTCACTTTGACGGAGAAAGGGACGTACTCTTTCTACTGCGCTCCTCATCAAGGGGCTGGTATGGTTGGAAAAGTTACTGTCAAGTAACTCATTCAACATTAGTTTAGTTCATGTAATTTATTTAAATTACTCGAACCAATATGCTATTTGATTTATGTATAGAGTAATCAAGAATTTGTTTTTATTATAGCAATTGCAAAATGACATGATGATGTTTTGTTACAAACTTTGATTGTGTTATAATATTTGGTGACCATTTTTGACGTTCTTTTTCGTGTATTGCATAGCATTCTCGGAATCTTTCATTAATTTTCCATTTCGCTTCTCAAGCTTTGAAGCTTAATCGTTTTGATTTTCGAGCACTCCTTGATTCTCCGGGATTTGCCATTTCTTCCATGCCTTGATGGAAGAATGACTTGGATCTTGATACTACTTGTTGGAAATTTATGTTGAGAACTTGATATATTTGAAACAAGATAAACACTAATACAATATATTAAAGTAACACATTTAAATTCTTGTTGATATATATTGTAAAGAAAGAATAGTATAACAAAAATAAATGAAGATTTAGTTAAGTTGTCAAAGCATCAGGCAGGTTAGTTGGAGCCCCTAACACCTTACCACCAACATCCGGGAAGGTCTCAAATCCGGGCCGGGAACTGACGTTTCCATCGCCATCGATACGCACGGGATATTTGAGAATATGACCTTGCAACGACATGAACTTGTCGGCCGTGAATCTCCTCCAGTTCTCTTCCGCAACTGTGTTAACATAGTCGACACATTCCCGCTCGCTGGCTTCCTTGAAGCAAGGGTGGATCTTCCCCAAATGCTCCGCCCACAGCGACATTCTGTACCCGTACACCTGGCCGCGCGGATGGCACTTCTTCTTGGCCCATGTGTGGTGCGGCTGATAGGCTCCCATGGCGATCTCGGTGTCTCTTGAACCGGCCATGGAGCGCTGGTTGATGTTGGCTGAGCCGATTATCACGTACTCATCGTCCACTATCATTCCCTTGGCGTGCACGTATATCATGAACCGGCCTGATTTGGTCTTCCTCGTGCTCGTCCTCGGTTCCTGCATCCGTCATTTCTATTTCTACATTCAATTCAACCCGAGTACCGGTGAAAGGAGTTCAAACACTTACTGCGTTTGGATGCGACGAGGCCTCGCTAGACGATTTCTTCCGATACTCCTCGCGGTTGCCCAGGCAGTAGAAGTTGAGATAGTCCGTTGGATGCGCGTTCACCAGATTAGCCGACCTTATTTCTTTCGCAATGAGCTCGTACATCATTTGCATCGTCTGTGCCTATATCATTTTGGTCCAAAACGAATAATATCAAACTAATGTGAAGTCGACAGTCCTAACATTATAAGGCAAGAAAAAAGTGAATGGATTAGTTAACCTGCCAGTAAAGGATTTCTTGAACAGCAGCAGAGCTAGGAACACCTTCTGGCCACATTGGAATAACAATATAAACTCTGAATTTCTCTTTAGCCCTTATTTTGCTCACTATTTTCAATGCTATTTCCATTGGGATTAAATTATCAGCCCCTACAAAAAACACACATATATAAGTACTAGTTTAAGATAACTAATTGAAGTAAGAAAATTGGATAAATGGAATGAACCTGCATGTTTGTAGTGGGGCCAGGCATAAGATGACCCAAGGAAATATTGATTCTCAATGTAAATGAAGTGTTGAGCAGATCTAATTGCTTGGATATAAGCCATTTGAATGCTTCTATCAATCACCAAATTTTTAGCACAAACCAGATTCTGAGAAATCAAAAGTCCATCATCATTCAACATCACATACACAATAAAAAACATATTCAAGATTCACAAATTTTTACTTGCTTTTCAGCTGCATACACACTCTTGGGAAATCCCTTGAGCGAACCGGAATCTATGGACCGGAAAATCTGTGGACATCGGAAGCGGTCTCATTAGTTTGAACGAAAAACAAAAGGGAAAAACGAAGACGGGGACGATTTATAGCCTAACCTGAACATGCCAGTTATCAGGATCATTTTCCTCATACACCCACAGCAAAGGATGATCATTTGGGATGTTCATGGAAGGACTATTGATCCATGAGATTTTGTCAATCTTGATGAGAGCATCGTGCCAGCGCGAGAATCGGGTCAGCTTCTGACCGATCTTGTTCCATTTAGTGGCTTTCTTCCATCGCTGCTCGAAATTGGTGAGGATGTCGTAGGCGGCCGGGCCTTCTATCTTGCAGTGTAGATCGTGCCACGGCTGTCTTGGAGCCTTAGTTCCTGTCTATCAAAAGTGTAAATACAAAGGCACCCCATTGGTCAGACTAGTGAAGAAATTAATCAGATAGATAGATAGACAGAGAGGAGGTTCTAACACCGAATGTGGGATTATGATAGTCGCCACGGAACACGGTTTTGAGATCGCGATAGAGGCGGTGCTCGGGTGTGTCGTAGCGGCCGTCGCAGAGGTCGAGACCGCCGATGAATGTTGTGATTTTCCGGTTGTTGCCGTGGTCTTGAGTGTCAACTATCACACATTTCTGATGGTGAGTGTAAATTGTTCCCACAACCTGCATGTTATTAATTGGCTCAATTTGATTTTTCGTCCATCCGCAAATAATTGTCTTATTTATTTTTTACTACTCCTATTTTTGGTGATTTGCACGTTCCACTAACCTTATCTCATTCACATTTTATCCATAAAACTGGTAGTACTATAAAAGTATGACTCACATTCCGTTATATTTTCCATCTACTTTTCATTACATTTTTTAAAATCCGAGCCAATAAATAACGGACAAAGGGAGTAAAAGAAGAAGAAAGGATGCCTGTTGTTTGAAAATGCTAAGCTTATTGCTTCCGTAACGAGGAGCAAGAACGCATGTGACCGAGGAGTGCTTAAAAAACTTGCGAGTTTCTTCGTCATGAGTTTCCATTACTCCTGTCTACATCAGATCAGAAACTAAATAATTAGGGGCACTTTAGTAGGAAAGATAAATAAACAGAACATTTTAAGTTATACTGTATAATTCAAAGATAGATGAGTTATCTATTTTATCAAACTGGCGTGACATTTTATGATGATTAGTTAAAAAACATAGTGAAAGTAATGCATACATACAGTATTGATGAAGAACTTGCTATGGGAAGTCTTATCATCCCAAACCAAGAGCAGCACCCTCACCCCTTCCTGGGACTTATACTTGAGCAGCTCCCCCAGTGTGAGTTCACCGCCGCGGGGGAGCGGCCGCGACGCCTCCCTCACGAGCCTCACCTTGTGGTATATCGACCACCCCACGATATACACCATGTGGTGCGCCTCCATGATGGCGTGGCATATGTCCTCCCAGCACTTGTCGTGCTCGAACATCTGCCCTCCCTCCACCTCGATCTCTGGCAGCATCCCGTCCGGCACGTGCGCGTCCTGGTACAGCGTCACCTTCCCCCCGTGCCGCAGCGGGAAGTAGCTCTCCCGCAGCGCGTACTTATCCGTCACGCCGTGCAGGTTTGAGCTGCACGGCGTGAACGTGATCTGCAGCCGCACGGCCGTGTCCGGCTTGTACGGCCGCCCCTGCGGCCCGAGCAGCGGGATCCACTCGTCGATCGTCTCCCCCGACGCGATCCGCCACGCCTCCATCTTCGCCACCCCGATCTGGTCCGCGCCGAACATGTCGTTGTCCTTCACCTCGAACTCGATCTGCATGCATGCATGCAGATCTGGTCAATTCATAACTTTTGAAACAGGAATATAAAATCATAAATTTTTTCAAATTTTCAAAATTGTCCTGTGAAGGTCAAAATTGAAACTAGTACGACAAAAAACAAATATGAAATGACAACAGAATGACATCATATTAATAATAATGTCGTTCTGTTGTCATATCATGTTTGATTTTGACATATATATTTCAGATTTGACCATTGCGTGATATTCGAGAAAACTGCAAAAGTTCTGATTTTTTATATTTCAGTTTAGAAGTTAGCCAAAAGTTATGATTTAAATGACAGATGATTTACGTGTGAGACAGGGTGGGCGAGGGGGATGTTGAAATGCTCGTCCCAGATGGGGTTCTGGGAATTGGAGATGACACGGGTGCGGGCGACGCGGGCGCCAGCAAGGCAGACGGTGACGTAGGGGTCGCTGGTGATGATCTTGCTGTGGTGGTGGTGGCGGCGGCGGCGGTAGGGGGTGCATGGCTTCTTGAAGGCCTTGAAGGCGGTGAGGAAGCGGCGGAGGCGCTCGACGAGGAGGTCCATGTTGGGGAGGCACCGGGCTTCGATGATCTTGAGGTCAAGGTCGCCATGGAGGTAGATTACGTCGTTTCCCGGGGTTTCTTCGCCCATTGCAATGGCTGGGCCGGTGGCGGAGAATGGTGGTTGCGTCGTGTCTCCGCCGTCGCCGGTGATGATGGAGATGGATATTGTTGTTCAAAGGTTATGTGTGGCGGAATTTTCTACCTTGCTAGGAGGAGGGGCGTTTGCCTTTTATATTTGGAAACGTGTAGGGTCATTTTTATGTATTACAACAAATTAAATGAAATAATTTCATTGCCATATTTTCTTCCCTAATATATCATGCATGGGCATTTCTCAGCTCTAGTCTCGGTTACAATAACAAATTTCTTAATTCCCCTGCTTTGCACAATTCTTACACTACATATCTCCAAATGCTAATTGAAGGAAAATACATCCAAACAAATTAAACAATACCCTATAGGCTTATAAATAAATGAGCCTCCTATAAAATGTATCATTACCTAAATTCTGATCACTATTAACAAAATTAGTTAGTTCAAACTAAAGAGTCCACGCTGCAAATATTTCTCTCGTGATTCTTGATGGTGGTGCTATACACGAATGCAATCATCTACATACAAATAAAACAATAAGCAACACAAACAAATGTTACTACCTCCGTCCCCCAAAATTTGTCCCACTTTGACCCGACACGGGTTTTTAGAAATTAGTTAGTTCAAACTAAAGACCTCTCGGCCTCTCGCTTTCAGTATAAGTGGGAGAAATAGACGTTAGCACATTTTGTATACTCGAAAGTGTTTTGAGTATAAGTGGGAGATTGTTAGAGTTTGTATACTAGAAATCACGTTTCGAGTGATTGAATACTGTAAAACTCTTATTTTATTTTCCAATGAATAAAACAGATTAATTTTTGTCATAATGTTGTTCTTAATTCCCCTGCTTTGCACAATTCTTACACTACATATCTCCAAATGCTAATTGAAGGAAAATACATCCAAACAAATTAAACAATACCCTATAGGCTTATAAATAAATGAGCCTCCTATAAAATGTATCATTACCTAAATTCTGATCACTATTAACAAAATTAGTTAGTTCAAACTAAAGAGTCCACGCTGCAAATATTTCTCTCGTGATTCTTGATGGTGGTGCTATACACGAATGCAATCATCTACATACAAATAAAACAATAAGCAACACAAACAAATGTTACTACCTCCGTCCCCCAAAATTTGTCCCACTTTGACCCGACACGGGTTTTTAGAAATTAGTTAGTTCAAACTAAAGACCTCTCGGCCTCTCGCTTTCAGTATAAGTGGGAGAAATAGACGTTAGCACATTTTGTATACTCGAAAGTGTTTTGAGTATAAGTGGGAGATTGTTAGAGTTTGTATACTAGAAATCACGTTTCGAGTGATTGAATACTGTAAAACTCTTATTTTATTTTCCAATGAATAAAACAGATTAATTTTTGTCATAATGTTGTTATGTTTTACATTTAATGGATGTTAATGCATGTTTAAATGTATAAGTTAACTTAACAAAGTCTAAGTCTTTGTTTTAGTAGACCGGTTGTGGGCGGCGCCGTGTCTCTGCCCGACCTCGCCTCCGCTGTAGCCTGCTCGCCCTCCGCCCTCGGCCGCATCATGCGGTACTTGATCTACCGCGGCTTCTTCCAGATCAACGAACCCACAAACCAATACTCCAACACTCCCCTCTCTCTCCTACTTTTAAAAAACGGAGCGAAAAGCATCGCTCCGTTTCTGCTGATGGAGGCCAGCCCTGCAATGCTGGCCCCGTGGCACAGGCTGCGCACGCACGTGTCCTTGGAAGGAGGTTCGGCCTTTGAGGCCGCGCACGGGGAGGATATCTGGGACTTCGGGTCCCAGAATCCGGCCCAAAGCAAGATTTTCAATGATGGGATGGCGAGCCACGCTAGGCGGGCCGTGGCCGAGATTGTGGAGGGGTACAATGGAGTGGGGTGTTTGGAGGGATCGGTTCGTTGGTGGACGTTGGCGGAGGCGATGGCACGGCCATCCGTTGTATCGTGGAGGCGTGCCCGTGGATCAAGGGGATCAACTTCGACCTCCCACTCGTTGTCTCGGCGGCTCAGCAGGGACAAGTTGTGGAGCATGTTCGCGGGGGACATGTTCAAACATATTCCCAAGGCTGATGCTGCTTTCCTTATGGTACTACTTTTGTTTTATATTTCTAATTTTTACTCGTCCGTCATTTGTCGTCCCAATTTATCATTTCTTCCATTGGTGATTAATTGTCCCCTTTGTTATTTAGTATTGTACTCCACTACTTTCTAAGCCCCATGTTACACGCATTTTTACTTTTAGATCGCAAATTTGAGATTGATTTTAGTATAGTTAAATTAATATTTTAAGTGCAACGAGGGATCACTTAATAAAAAATACTTTATTAACTTTAATATATTATTTAAAATAGAAATAATGCGTTGTAAATAGTTTGGGACGAGCCAAGATAGAAAAGTGTGAGTAACATGAGATAGAGACAGTACTATTTTTTATAATGGACTCCACAATCCCTTAACTATATCTTTTATAATGGACTCCACAATCCCTTAACTATATCTTACTCATTTTTTTAAAAAAACTAATACTCCCTCCGTCCCCGAATAAGAGTTACTAATTTCCATTTTGGTCCGTCCCCAATTAAGAGTAGCACTTCATTTTTACCATAAATGATAAGTAGGTCCCATATTCCACTAACTCATTTCACTCACATTTTATTATAAAACCAATATAAAAAAGTGGGTCTCACATTCCATTAACTTTTTCAACCAACTTTTCTTTACATTTCTTAAAATCCGTGCCCAGTCAAAGTGTTACCCCTAATGGAGGACGGAGGGAGTATATAGAAATGGTAACCATTTTCCACGAACTTATACCATATATTTTCTATAACTTCTATAAAACCTGAGCCAAAGTCAAAAGTGAGCTTCTTATTGACAAACGAATGAAGTATATACCAACTTGCAGTATTTTAACTGAAAATCTTTTGTGGGAATGACGAATCGCTTCTAGTCCTTACAACATCAGAGTTCGAATCTTGTAAGGAGCGAAAATTTTATTTTTTTCTGGATACAACTAATTTTACTATGAATACAATAACTTTATGATGTTACGATTCTGTTTTCACAACAAAAATAATTCTTACGTTAGAGGTATAATCAAATAATAACTAGCTTAATGTGATAGCTTTGATAATTGATCAACTCAATATAACACAATGATATGAGTAAGTCAGCTATGTACTCCCTCCGTCCCCGATTAAGAGTCACGCTTTTCCATTTCGGTCCGTCCCCAATTCAGAGTCACACTTCATTTTTACCATAGATTGTAGTAGGTCCCACATTCCACTAACTCACTTCACTCACATTTTATTATAAAACCAATATAAAAAAGTGGGTCCCACATTCCACTAACTTTTTCAACCAACTTTTCTTTACATTTCTTAAAACCCGTACCCGGTCAAACTGGGACGGAGGGAGTATTTGTGTTGGCATATTTATATTTATATTTATATTTTATTTATATTTAAGCGACGGAGGGAGTACCTCTCATCTCTCTTACTTAATCTTTCTTCGTCTCTATTTTAATTTAATGTATTTTTCTTAAATCACGTATCTAAAAGAAATGCATATACTGTATATACATGCAGTGGGTGCTGCATGATTGGAGCGACGATGAGTGCGTGCAGATACTGACGAAATGCCGGGAAGCGGTCCCCGAGGAGACATGGAAGGTGATAATCGTGGAGGCAGTTATCATGGAGGGAGCAGAAGACATGTACAGCGACACAAAGCTGGCGCTGGACATGGTGATGATGGCCCACACTCACAAAGGGAAAGAGAGGACTATTGAAGAGTGGGATTTAGTGATCAAAGGAGCTGGTTTCAGTAGCTTCACTGTCAAACATATTAGCTCCATTTTCTCTGTTATCGTGGCATGTATTTCTCCTATTTGTTTTGTATAATAATGCATTTTGAACTTATATGCTTGGTTTATTGGTAATTTCTGTGAGGAGATGTAGCGATGAGCCGATGATGATATGCATTTTAGTTGATAAAATGTTTGTACTATAAATGTTATAACGGTGGTTAAATAGTACTTCTTCCGTCTCATTTTAGCAGTCCCAATTGATCAATTTCTGGCATCCTATTTTAGGAGTCCCGGTTGGAATAAACTAATAAAAAATGCTACAAAGTAAATAAAAAAGTATTAAAAGTGAGTCCCAACATCCACTACAACATTTATTTATTACACATTCAATTAAAAGTGGGTTCCATCATCCACTAAAATATAAACACTTTCTTAAAATATGTGTCCGACTTAACCGGGACTCTTAAAGCGGGACAGAGGGAGTAGTCATTTAAAAAGTATTTATTGGCATATAAATAGGTGATAAAATCATTTTCATCCACATTTTTCGCTCATTTTCCACGTGTCTTGTCAGCACAAGAATCAAAGTATTATAGGCGTCGGGGCGCTCCCTCCCGTGCCAGTTTCGGGAACCCACCCGTATTGCCCCTTGGTGGCATCTCACTCGTCTGCCGGGTAAGGCCGGTAGCCTCCCGGAATATGCGAACTTTGGGTTTGAGGAGGGGGCGAGAAATCCGTATCCGGATTAGGGAATGGCGATGAGCCAAACCATTCGTGGTTCCTGTTGGGTATCAGGAGTACTCCAAGATCGACACACAAACAAAATTTTATTAAACACTCGACGATGGTGTACAAAACACCGGTACACAACATGATGGTGTACACAACACCAACACAACACAACACACTTTTGAGGACACACCTCAAAATACACTCTCGAAGGACACACCTCACAAGAACTCGAGGACACACCTCGCACTCACTTAAACCTCACTTCTAAACACACGCACACTTTTCTCTCTAATTGTGCACTCACTCACTCTCTTGTGTACACTACTTACAAAAGGCCTAATGCCCATATATATAGTTAGCTAAGTCGGTTAAGAACCAACACTAATTAAACTATAGAATTCTAGTTGCTAACACTGTACATTAAATAATAATATCTACTTAGCCTTATCCATTTGTCTCAATCTTGATCCCTCTAGAATCCTCCAACTAAGTCGGTGGAGACAATACTTCAACATTTCCATTTGCGGGAGTCGAAGGGGTGATTGCAAAGCCGGACATTTTTTACAAGAGTGAAAAAGTGAGAATTTAGATGAGAATTGATGAGAGAATTTAGAGAGAATTGTTTTGTGTAGTTTGGTGTAAAAATTTTTGTGTGAAAATGAGAGTATTTACGGATGAAAAATGTGAATTTTAGGATAAAAATAATGAAAAATAAATTAAAAATGGAGAAAAAAGGGATATATTTTATTGGGAGGTGGGAACTTTTTTTATTTAAAACCGTTTATTTTATATTTTTTTATTTTTTTTGAAAAAAAGGAAAATAGCCAAATGCAATATCGCCCCGCTCTTCGGCGCGGCGGTGCTCGATGCTAAGAGCAGGGCTGTGCCATCGGCAAGAACATAGCAGCGAACAGGGTGTTGGCCACGCAGTCGGCACGACGCCTGCTCTTCTGCCTCATTCCAAGCTTTTGAATTTTGAATATCAAATTCTAAACTATTGGTCGCCTCGATAAGGACGGAGGATATTAGAGTGTCCACTATAGTTGACCGGGCCAAGCCACAAAGTGTGGTCAGGCCACAAAATCGTGGCCGGGCCAGCAACGCCCATGTTTTCCACTATAGTGGGCATGCCCAAGCCGTACAATCATTTATTTTTTCCATTTTGTTTATATTTTAATTTTACTACAATAAAAATTGTAAGACTATAACAATTAAATAAAATGCATAATTTAATGAAAACTAAATCGAAAACCAAATCTTCGTTGTATTATAGAATGAGGTAAAATCATACAATGAAAATTGTTTTAAAACACTCAAACAAGGGAATAGGGTAAATTGTGTGTGAGAGTAGAGCAAAAATAAGAGTTGAATTTTAGGTATAAATAGAAATATTTTCGAAAATTAAAAAAAAAATTCTGAAATTAGGGGATCCGCGGCCCGTGGCCGGGTCACAATCGTGGCGCTCTCGTAGGCACCCTCCCCCGCCACGGCCGCCCATCCCACGCACTATAGGAGCTGCGGCTCCCCTGTAGTGGATGCTCTAATAACGACATCGACATGTCGGTACACCTTTAAATAGTGGAATTAGATATTTGATTGGATGACCAAGTTGATAGTGTATATGTAATATGTCATACACAGATATACAATACTAAGTACTGCATTTAAGATCTTATACAGTCTAAAAATGACCATCTTCATTAAGACGGAGGAAATACTCTCTCTATCCCACGCAAGTTATAGACTTTCTCTTTTTAATTAGTTGTCTTATTATAAGTACTTAATTTCATTTTTAGCAAAATGCAACCCCTTTAATTTCTCCTTAATTATCACTTGAGTTGGGACAGACTAACCGTTAAGTGCTAACACTATATAATGGCTGTGCATGTATGAAGATTGAAAACCTCAAAATTCACATCCTCATTCATTCAATCGATAAAAATGGATGTAAAATCAATCAAAGAAAAGGAGGCTGAGGTAGAAATATGGCAGTATGTATTCGGCTTCACACCAATGGCCGTAGTCAAGTGCGCAATCGAGCTCGGAATAGCCGACGCCATCGAGAGCCGCGGCGGCGCCGTGTCTCTGCCTGACCTCGCCTCCGCCGTCGCCTGCTCGCCCTTCGCCCTCGGCCGCATCATGCGGTACCTGACCCACCGCGGCTTCTTCGAGCTCCACGAATCCACAAATCAATACTCCAACACTCCCCTCTCTCTCCTACTTTTAAAAAGCGGAGCGAATACCCTCGCTCCGCTTTTTATGCTGGAGGCCAGCCCCTGGATGCTGGCCCCGTGGCACGGGCTGTCCGCGCGCGCCTCCAGCAACGGGGGTTCGGGATTCAAGGCCGCGCACGGGGAGGAAATCTGGGACTTCGGGTCCCACAATCCGGCCCAGAGCAAGTTATTCAACGATGGGATGGCATGCCACGCCAGACGGGCGGTGTCCGAGATTGTGGAGCGGTATGGCGAGGTATTTGAAGGGATCGGTTGCTTGGTGGATGTCGGTGGAGGGGACGGCACGGCTCTCCACTGTATCGTGGAGGTGTGCCAGTGGATCCGGGGGATCAACTACGATCTCCCCCACGTTGTCTCTGCGGCTCAGCAGAGACAAGGTGTGGAGCATGTCGCTGGGGACATGTTTGAACATGTCCCTAATGCTGATGCTGCTTTCATGATGGTATATACTTCTTCCGTTCCTTAAAAATATGAACGTTTGAAAGACACAAATGTTAATGCATTATTTGTAAGTAAGAGAGATAAGAATAAAAGTGATTGAAGTATAATTCGTAGATAATGAATCTCACATCATTAAATAATTTTTTTTTTTTAAATTAGAATTTCATAATTTTAAGGGATATGAACTAAATAGGACATAATTTATATTCTTACCGACATAGAATGTATGCTATTTTTATAATTTTTGTTCTTGTTTGAACATTTTGCTGTAATTAAAAAAATTCCAAAAACTATCTTGTCAGTTAAACATTAAATTGATGGAGATAGTCTTTTTTTTTTCTCTTTTAGAACTAGAGGCAGAATTAGGGTGATGTTAGGTCTTGTTTTGGTAATCTTGCTGCTCGTTTTTAGTTGGATTGAATCTTTTAATGCTCACGGCCGTCTGTGGTCTGAGCCTTTTATTCAATTAAACAAAAAAAAGTACTAGAGGCAAAATTGAAAAAATAAAGAAAAGTTTATATTTTTCATTTTCCATATAAATGCTTATATACTTTTTCCGTGATCTAAAATATGCTTAAATGAAAACTCAGCTTTCTTGTGAGAACAGAGAAACTTTTTTCCAGGTATTTTTAGTTTTCGTGATAAAAAGTACTCCCTCCGTCCCACAAAAGATGACACACTTT